>NC_056727.1:1104735227-1104960227 GCF_019279795.1 Protopterus annectens
AAGTGTCAGACAGCATTTGGAGGTGGTTGTTGCCCACACACCAGCTGAGGAGCGTGCAGGTAAGACCACAGGGAACATCAGTAGACCACATTTGCATATGCATCTGCATCTGTATGGATGGAGCATCTTTGTCTTCTTTTGGCTTTTCCCAGTTAGAGGTCACCACAGTGGATCACCTGATTCCATTTCTTCCAGGCCTCTTCATTTTGCTCTGTCCCACCAACCACCTGCATGTCCTCTCTCAACACATCCATAAACCTTACCTTAGGACTTTATCTTCTCCTCTTACCTAGCAGCTTCATCCTTAGCATCCTCTTCCCAATATACCCAGCATCCCTCCTCAGCACATGTCCAAACCAATGCAATTCCACCTCTCTGGCTTTGTCTCCAAACTGTCCAACCTGAGCTGACTGTCTAATAGACTTATTCCTAATCATGTCTACCCTCGTCACATACAGTGCAAGTCTTAACATCTTTAACACTGCCATATCCAGCTCTGACTCCTGCCTGTTTGTCAATGCCACTATCTCCAACCCATATAACATAGCTGGTCTCACTACCCTCTTGTAGACCTTTCCTTTCACTCTTACTGGAACTCGTCTGTCACAAATCACTCTTGACACTCATCTCCACCCACTCCACCCTGCCTGTACTCTCTTCTTCGGCTCTCTACCACTCTCACCATTACTCTGAGCTGTTGATTCCAAGTATATGAACTCATCCACCTTCACCAACTCTACTCCCTGCATCCTTACCATTCCTCTAACCTTCCTCACATTCACACACATATATGCTGTCATAGTCTAGCTGACCTTCATTCCTCTCCTCTCTAGAGCATATCTCCACCTCTCCAGGGTCTCCTCAACCTGTTTCCTACTATCACTTCATATCACAATGTCATCTGCAAACATCATAGTCCATGGGGACTCCTGTCTGATCTCAGCTGTCAACCTGTCCATCACCACTGCAAATAAGAAAGGGCTCAGAGCTGATCCTTGATGTAATCCCACCTCCACCTTAAACGCATCTGTCACTCCCACTGCAGATCTCACTGCTGTCACACTACCCTTGTACATATGCTGTACCACTCTTACATTCTTCTCTCCCACTCCGGACTTCCTCACACAATACCACAACTCCTCTCTAGACACCCTGTCATATGCTTTCTCTAAGTCCAGGAAGACACAATGCAACTCCTTCTGACCTTCCCTGTACTTCTACATCAACAGTCTCAGAGCAAACATCGCATCTGTAGTGCTCTTTCTTGGAATGAAACCATACTGCTGATCACTAATAATCACCTCCCTTCTTAAACCAGTTTCCACTACTCTTTCCAATAATTTCATGCTGTGAATGATCAATATTATCCTTCTGTAGTTACTACAGCTCTGCACATCACCCTTATTCGTATAATCGAGTACCAAAACACCTTTCCTCTATTCCTCAGGCATCCTCTCACATTCCAAGATTTCAGCAAACAATCTGGTTAATCATGTCACTGCCATTTTCCCTAAACACCTCCAATCTTCCACAGGTATGTCATCTGGACCAACAGCCTTTCCATTCTTCATCCTCTTCATAGCTATAGGTACCTCTGCCTTGCAGAGCATGCATATCTGATATGTCATAACTATTGTTTGTTGATGCATAGTAGTAATAAACAGATGTGCATAAGTGCTAGTATTGTGGACTTGTACTGTTGATGTACTATAATGCTGCACCCACCCTGTAGCAATGCCACAGCTGTGTCCACTAACATTGCATCTCTCACACTCTTATGTAGGTCCCTCCTGTATACCACCATGGCAGCAGCCTTAGCTGGTAACTATGGTTTATGTTGATGCTTGCCAATACACCGGGCATGTACTGACTATGGTATATGCTATGCGCACATCTAACACACCTGCCCTTAATTCATGCTGTACATGTTCACGTATTGTTGCTATTACATGCACTACATCACAGTGGTGACAATGATGGGGTATTGGAAAGGTATGTCAGATGCCTGCGGGACAAGTAATGTCCTGTCATTGTGAAATTTGTCCACAGGGATTAAAATAATGGTGGAACACACATACTATAGTAGGAACACATGTGAAACATCACCCCTGTACAGTGCATCAACAGTTTATATACCAGTATTACAATGGCAACTGTTACAGATGTACACTATGGCATAATGTATTAGTGTAGTCCACATTATTAGCTGGGACTTGGCTGTAACATGTGCTGTTCAGTGTATGGGACACTGCAAACTGACACACATGTGTAGCCTATATTTGTCAAGCATCTGCAAAAAGCCTGAAGGTGGGGAGGGGGTGTCAGCATGACACATCAGTGCACTGCAGCAGGGTGCCATAAGGATGGTAAGAATGGCTGTATCTGCACACAGACTGGGTCAGTAACTGTGGCAGACATAACTCTACACCCACAGAACTAGTGATGTCAGTGTGTGAACACCAAGGGGTGTGCATATGAGTAGACCTTGCAATCATGCAGAGTTGGGGAACATGTGTAGGGCAGACTGACCATACACAAACAAATGTAGATGGGCCATGCTAGCATACCCCTGAAAGGAATAGTGACTGCTGTAGTACACATAACAATGGATGTAACAAAACGTCATGATAATCGTGTGCACACAAAGTCACACACATGACTGTATGCAATGCGGTTAGCATCCGCACACCTAACACCTTTAGTAGACACTACATGTGGATGTACAGGACATATGGCACATATCAGGCTCAAGTACTGTTAATATATGTAGCGATGTTGTCCCATGGCAGAACAAGGAATGGTCCATCACATCAATAAGAGTGTGTAGACTCCCCATAGCCACATTATGATCTGACAGTTGCCAGTGTAATACTATAGGATTGTTCATACATGGTCTGCTAATGCCGAGAGCTATAAACCACACATCAAGCATTCACAACTGACATCTGACCACACATCATCCCAGGTATGTTTTGCTGGAAAACATAGGGTCTGTGAGAATTACAGCTGATATAACTGACACAGTACTACACATTCAGCAATGAGATGTACACCTGTGAGTTGTGGTGCACAGTACATGGCAGAGTGCATAACAGGTGCACAGCAAAATTGTGTACATGGGTGCAGTGTTCCCCATGGGAAGGGGTATCACCTACTAACACAGGCCATGTCTCACACACATGTATAGTGTTGCTAGCATGGATTGACTATAGCTGTACTTCATGCTGTTGTGTACCATATATTATGCATGTTGGCAGATGAGTAATGGGTGGACTTTATGTACTATCATTGTGCAACCTCACCTGTATGTGTATCTGTGTGTGTGTGTGTGTGCGTGTGTGTGTGTGTGTGTGTGTGTGTGTGTGTGTGTGTGTGTGTGTCTCTGTGTGGGTCAGTGTTCATGTCGTCTGTAGGCTCAATGTGGTGTAGAGGAGGGAGGATGCTGTATGTAGGATGTGTGTTGCATGTGTGTGCGGTTGTGTGGGTGTCCATATATGCATATGTGTGACTGTGGAGTTTATGATATGGCAGTACTTCCCTTTGTGATAGTGCAGTACATGGACTGACACAAGGCACAACAGGAATACTTGTCTGATATGTAATCACAGGACAGCTGATGGTCTAATAAGGTCTGTAGCATGGAACATGCATTGGGAGGGAAAGTAGATACCTGGTATACTCTCAATATCACATACAGTAGGGAGGTGAACGACAACCCATGTAGGCAGCACTACAGATGCATTGGGGAATTACTAGACAACAGCAGGGAATATATACATATATCACAGTTGTCACATGATAGGTTGATTGAGCAGCATGTCAGACATGTACTGAGCAAACCTTACACATGACACTACAGTGTGTGACATTATGGAGGGAACGTATCAGCCCCTCACATATAGGGGCCAAGCTCACAAAGTCCCAACATACACAGGGTGAACACTGAATGACAGCAGTGAGGCCATGTAAACAGTACTACACTCAGGGCATGGAGTTAATGGAGTAACAGGTCTTGTGTTGTTGTCACTTTTGTAGGCATTTAGAGGAATGAGATGTTAATGAGTGGCATTAATGAGTGTATGTCATCAGGCGTGATGCATGATGGGCAACTTAAGGGAATACATGCGGGACTGTCTATAGCATCACAGATAGGTAAGCGTTAAGGTGGAGTGTGTGTATGTGTGTGTGTGTGTGTGTGTGTGTGTGTGTGTGTGTGTGTGTGTGTGTGTGTGTGTGTGTGTGTGTGTGTGTGTATGTATGTATGTATTGTTATACAATGCTGGACAGGTCTTAAATTGCATTTCTTTTTATCCCCCACAGGTGATGAGTTGGGTCAGGGTCCCTCCTGCAGGCAATTAGATGTTGGTGTGCACGCAGACACTAACGATGAGTCCATGATTGAGGCACAGGTTGGTTTGTCAGAGGTCAACACAGTGCCAACATTTGACATCCCCCTCTTAGCCACCCCACCCACTCACACAGTTTCAGTGCCTATACATACCCCATCACCAGTGGCCATAGCTGAGGGACAGTTAGCAGTTAGTGGCAGTGCACAGGGTAGTGTGGTGACCATGCCAGCTGTGCCTGTCCACAGCAGACATAGCTGAATGTCTGGCAGGCCACCACATAGGCAGATGTACCAGGGTGCTCATGGTAGGGCTGCTGGTCATCATGCCCTGGGCAGAGGAGCCACAACTGGTACTACCAGGTACATGTTTCAGGCTGTCATGAAGGCACAGGCATGTATATAAATGTACAACAGACAGGGCCTGAAGCTGCAGAGGGCTGCCTACTCATCTGTAAGTGACAACATCCATGAACTTGCTGCTGCCCTCCATGAACAGAACGAGATCATGGATAGATGGTGGGGTAAGATGGTGGGCCTCCTCAGCCGTGGTATATTTGTGCTTGAAAACCTGGTGGGAGTGGTGTGATAGCCGTGTGGACATAGGCCAGAAACAATAACATCCGGTGGTCAATGTGGACATGTTAGGATGCCAAGCCACTCTCATACTGGAAGTAGTAGCCCCAGCACATCACTGGGGGGCTGTCCACACCACACCAAAGCAGGCCTCATGCACGTGGCCCTGGCCAGTCCCAGGTGGGACATGGTTCCAGCAGACATCTGTCATCATCAGGGGAGAGCAGCACCTCAAGGCCTGTACCTGCACGTGCCCGTGGAACCCTTGGCAGGCACAGCCAGAGTGTCCATGGCCAGAGGCGGTGAACTGCACACCCTGCCAAGTATGGTCTTCAGCTGTCCAAAAACACCTGTATGGGCAGCCACATGGCAGAATTGTGTGCATGCATACCCACACACTATACAAACACATGAACGGCAACACCATACTGACACGCACCACATCACCATGCCCCATCCAAATAATTAAACCCCTCACCCACACACATGGTGTCAAATGTATGGACCACCCTCAGCCTCTGACAAACCAGCAACACACTCTGGGCATATGATGATGCCTGCACCACATCCGTCATCCATAACACTGATGCAGTGACATGCTAATATGGTTCTGATGCACATGGTGAATGTAATACAGTGCAGCTATGTACTGCAGTGTAACATGTTGTCAGGAGTAATGTGTAATGCATACATGTCAGGTAGTGCAGCCATCCAGCTATGATGCATGTCAGCTGTTAGTAACACTGGGTGATTGTGATCTCCATAATGATATCCATTTGTGTTGTAGGTGTACATGGTTCAGCAGGAGGATGGTCTGCAGTCATATTCCACAAGGGTTATGGCACTCTGGTGACACCATGGCTGTGACTTCTCCAGAGTACAGTTGCACATATGTCACAGGATTGTCTAACAGTTATTGCCTGTGCCACATAGACAGGTGACCTGCTGGGACATGTATAATCTGCTACTCTATGTAGACCCATCCACATACATGCACACTCTTACATGGCAACACTGTTACTAGACCCCTACCTAGGTATGTAGTGCTACTGAACTGTGTGGCTTTCATTGCAAACACCACACAACATTTAGGGTGAGGTGTGTACCAGGTTATATGTTACAGATTGAACATCCACAGACATGTACAGTATGCTAATGGTGGATATAATGGTCGTATATGGATAATACATAGTGTGACATACCATCATACACGCACTGAGAAACACATAACAGGCAGACACACATCCAAGAGACCTGGGCCTATTGGTGCTAACTAACTAGTCCGTGTGTCCAATGTGTCACAGGTAGGCTGCACACAGCACATGTGTAACTGGGCTGTATTGTGGTTTCAGTTACCTGTATGGTTGATGGTGACAGTGGTCACCATAAAGTGGTACATGGGGCATATCCCGGGTGTACCATGGTGTATTGGCAGCGTACACAACATCTACATCCCCCAGTGGTTATTGTATGCACTGGAACACATGATGACACTCTGACATACCGACTATCACACATTGTCCATGACTGCAATACAACCCATTGTATATCACAACAGTGGTACTACAGGGATATGCATCTAATACACATACCACAGGCATAGTAATGTGTTGCATTGCCATGCCTCACCTATGGGGGACAACAACACTATCTGTACTACTGTGTGGCAATGTGTAGTGTAATAGGAGTATATGGCCTCAGAATGGTGTACCCTACAGATATGCAGGCATGCACACATACACACACTTGCCAAATCTCAATGGGTTTCACATGCCTATTGACCCATTTGTACAACACTGTTGTGCTGGTAATGCATGGCTCCTGAAGCCGTTAGGGTGAGGAGTGTAAGAGGGTACAGTACATGTCATGTCCAACACAGCAGCAGCAACATCTGACTATGGCAATGGGTGTTGAGGTGGTTGTGAAGGCCGTCATGGAGTTCCGACCCACAGGTCTACTAACACACAGACACTGCTATCCTCAGTAATACATAAGTACACATGTGTCAGTACTGTGGTACATTGCTGTTGGTGGTCATAGTTGTGTCCATGGCTATTGTCCATGGGGAGATGGGTTGTGTAGGGGTTGTCTGTACATTGGTATGATGCTACTTACCATGTGCCAGCAGGCAATCTATCAACAGACACCACTTTGGTGACCATCAGGGTGAGAGTGACATGCATCAGCCAATCCTCGGGGTGCCTTCTGCACATGGCCACTGAGGTGATCCAGTTGAAATGTATGCAACATGTATTACAACACATGCTTAGTGCCTGTGTTGGAGACCTGTACCCAAGCATGTTCTGTTGACTGTGGTAGTGTAGATTAGGTACCCATGGCAGGTGGCCCATACAGGTTGTTGTCTCCTATATGTGCCAGTTAGTACACAGCTGGGCAGACATGTCAGTGTCAATCAAGCATAGGTTGTCTGTACATATCCCAGCTGGATACCTATCATCTATACATCTGTAGAGGAACTCACAGACATCAGCTTAGCAAGTAGCTATGCAGTAGGATGAATGTGTCATCAGATGGATGTTTGACAACAATATGTATGGCAGTACTAAATGTTGCACTCCCTCACTAACATGTTCTGTACAGACAGTACTCTACAGTGGCATTCCACATGTCTGATCATTATCCAGTAGAGGATATACACGATGACACAGCTCACACATCAGGAACATGACAGTGAGGCCTCAGAGTCCAGCTATGCCTGCAAGTGTGCTTGTTGTCAGTAGTACTTTTAGCACTCTACCCTTCCTGGGACAGCACTGTCACAAGTAGTACCGCCATGTTACACTAAATGCCAGTGTGACAGCATGTACCCTGGGTTACTACCCCTGCATGTAACACATTCATATGGATAACAGTGCTGTGCAGGTCTCATATACTTGTGTGTCCCAGACATGACATTCACACCCCTTGCTACTGTAATGACAGAACATAGATGCATGCATTGTACATGGCATTACATACACTTATTACAGATGTCAATACCCAGGGTTTGACATGGCCTTGTATGTTAAGCAGAGATTGTCTCTGAGTATACAATATGCCACAGAGTATAGTTGGAGGTTTTTGAGATGGTCAGCATAGGGCATGTGCTTTAGGCCTGTGATACTTTTAGTGATGTGTTTCTGCAGCCTTTGCAGCTGTTGCAGATGTCATGTGAGACACATACCAAATGGGGCATTGTACTCTATAATGTGTGTAATGAGGGATGAGTACAGTGGGACAACTACCTCTGTTTTCCTGGATGAAAAGCCATTAGTGATGAGGTGTACCACATAGAACGATCACCTCACTGTTGTGGCAATGTGGTTATTGAATGTGACAGCACTGTCCACCTGTGTCCCTAAGTCTGTCATCACACCTTTAGTGTTTAGTGCACTGCTACCTATGTGGTAATTCATGGGTATGTGGTATTTCCCAAAAGAGATAACCACACATTTCTGGCCATTAAGCTTGAGCCCATGGCTCTGGCACAAAGCATATGTTTCTGTAATGACCTTTAGTAGAATACCCACATAATTTGGGGATTTAACAGTGGTTCCCAGTTTGCAGTCATCTGTAAACTTTGTTAGACAGGGTCCCATAGTGTTTGCATGTGCTTCAGAGAAGTAGATGCCAAACATGAGTGGTCCCAGGATTGAACCCTGAGGTACTTCACTTGTCACTTGTTTGTAGCTGGTACTGGAGTCAGCTACTTTTACAGTGTGTGTTCTGTCAGTAATTCAGTTGGAAACCCATCGTATGACGTGGAAATGTAAGGCTAGTTTAGTACATTTATCTAAATTTCCAGAGTGGGAGATGGTGCCGAAGGCCTTGGCGAGGTCCAGATAGGCTGTTTGGACCACCTTACCCCCTTCCACAGCTCTGGAGACTGATTCAAAGAAGTCAATCAGGTTCAGAAGACATGATTGGCCCTTCACGAGGCCACACTGGATGGGGTCCAGTGTTTGAGGCTTGCCAATGTCTTTGTTTATATGTTCCATTATAATGCATTCCATGCCCTTGCAGATCAGGCTTGACAGACTGATGGGATGGTAGTTCCCAGGATCCAAGGTGGATACCCCCTTGTGAAGTGGGATAACTGTAGCTGTGTGCCACTCAGTGGGCACGAAGCCTGAGGTGAGGCTATGATTACACATGACACATAGGTGAGGTGCAAGTTCATTGTGCAGTTCATGTAGCACACAGCCTGGAATGTCATCTGTTCCCATGGATGCTGTATTCTTAACTGTGGAGAGTGCAGTTTCTACCTGTGTGACCATGATTAGTTGTATTTTGCAATACTTTGGTATTGAGATGGGCCCTTTAGGGAGTGAGAGGGGGGTGAATGTGGCAGTACATTGATCTGCCAGAATATTGGCAAAATCCTTCAGATCAGTATATTTAATGCCATTCTGTTGTAGCTCAGATGAGTTCTGAGCATTTCCAGTAAGATTCTGGGCATAACTATAGAATGACTTGCTGTTGTCTTTGGAATCTGTGGCTATTTCATATTTGTAACTAGCTTTGGCAGATTCTATGAGGGATCTCAGCTTCTTACTGAGGCTGGTAAGGTAGTTGTTTGCATCCTGGGATTATCCCACTGTCTTCAACAGTCTCTTCCTTCTGTTTACAGTTTGTTTATGGCAGGGGTCCACCATATTAGCTGTCTTTGTTTGGAGGGGGCATCTTGGTTCTATTTGTGATGGCACGATACATGCAGGAGTGGATGTGCTCACACAGTGCCTCACTGTAGGATTCAGCAGTTGGTCTATCATCTCCCATCCCCACGGGTGTATCACAGTTTCTCATGTCTGACTTGAGTAGCATGAAGATGGCTTTGTAAAGGATTTTTATGGGGGTGTCCTTCATGGGGTTTGGGGGTGGGATGTGGATGACAACGGTGAATAGCTTATGGTCAGGCCTGACCAATGAGGGGGTGACTACTGGTGTGGAGCATCTATCTCCTATGTTGGTAATGACCAGGTCTAGGAGATTGTAGCCCCTGGTTGGACAATGGATTACATGATCCAGGGCATTGGAATCCATGACCTCTAAGAACCATTGTGGAAAGGCATTGCTACCTCAATAGTTCTCTCAGTTAATGATGGGGTAGTTTGAATCACCCAGTATGAGGGTTTTTGGTTGTATCTCAATAATTCCAGTTTGTTTAGTAAGGTATAGTGAGGATCTTGGGTCATGGTGGGGCATCTGTAGTAAGCTACAATTTGGATTGCAGTCTTACCTAGTGTTGCAACAGGAGATATTCAGATGCATTGTGTTGGGAACCAGCCTGGATGTGTGAATAACCTTGTTGAATAAGGACACTCCTCCTCCTGTAGTGTTGTGGTCTTGTTTTGGTGGCCGAAATGTGTGGTAAGAGTGGTAGCCTGGTATTGCAGGGGTGCTCTCTGGAGCATTGAACCAGGACTCAGTTACTGGACAGATACCAATGTTCTCCATTTGTAGGTGTGCCTCGAGAGAGTGCATGTTTAGGATAAGACTTCATGCTTTGAGTAGCATTACCTTCAGTTTTGCATGCTTGTATCTGCTATGTTGGTGGTTTTGTCCTTTGAACCTTGCCTAGAAAAGGCACTATGGGGGTGGCAAGAGCATTAGCCAGTAACCTGAATCCCAGGGGCAACAGGTGCAGACCATCTCTGGCAAGGCATCATGATTTGTCAATCATGTCATCCCAGGCAGACAGATACTGGATCCCCTTTGAATGACATCAGAAGCTTAGCCAATTGTTGAAGTCATTGCTGTGTATATGTATATATGTGATTGTTTACATGCATATATATATATATATATATATATATATATATATATATATATATATATGTGTGTGTGTGTACATATATATTTCCATATATGTAAGTGGATATCTATATGTCCATATATGTATGTGGATATGTATATGTGTATATATCTATATAGATATGTGGATAAATATGTACACATATATGTTTACCATATGTCCAGAACATGGAGTGGAGTCCTACCCCAACACCAATAGCCCCAACCACTTAGTGCAAGGTGATGTCATGGATGCATTGCAGATATATATGTAGACTCTTGCTACTGTAATATGGATTGTCTTAACAGACATGTCGGGTGTGGGAGGTCACATCGGCTGTAGACATGTGTGCCATTGCCTATGAACAGACATCCTAAGGACATCATAGTACAGTACCACTGCTAGTACACTAATGATCCTGTAGACTACATCAGGGATATGACCAATATATGTGGACAGTCTGGCACTCTGTGGGCAAATCTGAAGTGTACACATGTCCCCTTCATGCATGACATATGGACCATGCCTCACAGTGAGGATGTGACTAGGCATGTACATGGGTATATCACGACAATACTGGACTACATATGCCCACACAGTTTATGCACACATACACGTCAGTCTGCCCTGACACATAATACCTGGTGGTGCAGAGGTCACATGGCCACATACTACCCAGTAGATACTGACATCTGGCATAGATACATCTGTACAGCACACCACTGCTTTGTCAGAAATACACAACAGTTATGGTGGCCTGGCAGCAGTATGTCTTGCAAATAAATGGACATAACAGCACACTTGGTAATTACACTAGGCTGCTAGGCATCTCACTAAGCACTGTGCAAACTACAGGCAGACTGCCACAACACTGGACTATATTTTGTATGGGGCAATACACATGTACCTGCAATTATAGTGGGCTCCACACGCAGGTCACAGCACAGTGTGGCAGGCACCTGTATGAGTGCATACCCACATCCAATGTCAACCCAGACACATGTGATACACAAGCTTAACATGACACTACAATGACTGTTAAACACCATCCTCATATGTGCCACTCACACAGTAACCCTACATACACTGGTCATGGCACAGTGTGGTCCGATGGCTGTCTGTGGTATCGGACACATGTGTGTCTGGCCCTACAGACATGTGAGCCAGTAGGGTACCATACACTAGAACAGCATGTAACATCAGATAGAACAGGACCATTAGCAATGGCATCTACCACAGTCTGTGCACAGCCCAAGGTACGTATGTGCAATACACATACTGTCGTCAATAATCCTAACTTGGGGTTCTGCAACCTGTGGCTCTGGAGCCACATGTGGCTCTTACATCCCACTGTAGTTGCTCGCTATACCTCTGAGGATTAATGGTCAATCTACCGCACCACACACACACACACACACACACACATACACACACACACACACACACACACACACACACACACACACACACACACACACACACACACACACACACACACACACACACAGATCAAGCAATCCAAACATATGAACACAATTATAGATGTACATGCACTTAGTCCTTTTACATTTAGTATAACTATATGTATAACCTTATATGCTCTGTTATCTTCATTTTAGGGGTCAAATAGCTGTTGTGGCTCCCGATTACTTTCATTTGTGGGGAGGGGCCATACATGGCTGTCTGGATAGTGAAGGTTGCAGACCTCTGCCTTACATAAACAGACCACAGTACTGTACACACAACCACAGAATGTCCAAGTAATGTTCTCAGAAACACCGTTAATATACACAGTATGTCCAGCAGTCTGTTATCTGACTGGCTTGTTATCGGGTATGATGTCAATCAATAATGTATCATATATATGTGGGCTTCATCTGCACAACACATGTCTCTCTGCAGTCTAGAGGTCAGTGCATGTAACAGTGTTATATGCCCCTGTAAGTCAGTCTATGGGGTGGGGTATGCACCATAACTATCCTAGGGTGTTACAACATGTGAGGTATACCAGTATTCATCTGGCTTAAGGTATATGTATGTACATTACCATACATTTCATCTTGTGAACATTGCTGGCCTACTGCTTACTGCCATATGGACTCTTCTATTTGTCAGTGTGATTGTGATGATTGCAGGTATGCATTGTTATGTAACAGATACCTCCCATTGTGTCAACCTAGGTATTTTCCCCCTAAGGGTTGCATACACAGTGTATTTAGAGGCTGCTGGACTGTACATCTGCATTACTTACTGTTGAATGATTTTTATCCTGTGGCCCAGTCTGTCTTTCCTGTTGTACTACTTGACGCCTCGGCGTGGACAGCAACATATGTTATGCTTTCGGATTAATGTATTAAATGATCTGTTTGAAAGTTGCATTCATCTGTTTGCATGTATTTCAAAATCTACACAGCTATATATACCACTGCAATAGTGCACAAATAAGCCTTTAAAATGTATACAAACCTGTGTGTGGTGTTACATCCTTTGACTTCTCTGTAGGCATATGTTTTGGGCAACAATTGTTAATTGTATGGGTGACTCATACACTATCCATCTGATGAGGTTGCAACTGCAGGGATACTGGCTGTTCAGTGTGGTGTGCACCCACTAATTATGTATCATCCTAGACATACCTCTGTGTGTGTATGTGTAGTTATATGTAGATATGCATGTTTTTATATACCTACTATTACATAGATGTCACACATTGCATTCAGATACGTGCGTGTTTTTATATACCTACTATGGATTCTATATATTTGTATACAAATATGCAATTTTATATGTTTTTGTTATAATTTTCTTACTTCTTTTTCAGTGTAATCGATCTGCTTTAGTTCATCCAAACAATGCCTCGCAGAAGATCAAACTTAGGTTGTCGTACTCACGGAGCGGAAGCAGTGGAACGAGTAATTGCAGATCAAACTGAGGAAGAACGGGCATCAGCAAATGAGTGAAACAGACAAAGAATGGCTCAAATACGTTCCGAGGAAGCAGCAGAATGACGTGCAGCCAGACTTGAGGATGCACAGTTGCGAGCACGGCGATCGCGTTCTGCAGCTTCAGATCTGCTTCATTCTCCTCAATCAACACCAGCGGACAAAATAAATGCTTTCCTGAAATACTCTACTTTGTGGCGACATGTAAAGATGTTAAAATTAACTACAAATATGCATGTCCAGCTGCAAAATGATCGATCAGCTGCGATATTCTCACATCAATTGCTGGAAATTGGGAATGGAAAGGTGCTGGTTGATCTGACCTCAGGACGAATTTCATTGCCTCATAACTTCTGCAATTTAGTGACGTCAAAAGAAGAATTTGTTGAAAAAGTATTTCCCAATATTCAAACCAATTATAAGAATCACAATTGGCTGACTGAACGAGCTATTCTTGCGGCCAAGAACAAAGACGTCTACGAACTTAACAATATTATTCAGTCTAACATTCAAAACGAGGCAGTCACATACAAGTCCGTTGACACTGTTGTGGAATCAGATGAAGTGGTTAATTATCCAACAGAATTTTTGAATTCACTCAATCTGCCAGGGATGCTGCCGCACGTACTGCAATTGAAAATCGGCGTGCCATTTATCATGTTGCGAAATATCAACCAGCCAAACTTTGCAACGGCACGCGGCTTGCAGTAAAAAAATTAATGAGCAACATCATAGAAGCAACAATCTTGACAGGACCTTGCAAAGGTGAAGATTTCCTCATTCCTCACATTCCTATGATTTCAACGGATATGCCATTTCAATTTCAGAGATTGCAATTCCCAATTTGATTATCATTTGAAATCACCATCAACAAAGTTCAGGGCCAATCTTTAGAATTGTGCGGTTTAGATCTACACACAGATTGCTTCTCACATGGACAATTATATGTTGCGTGTTCTAGAGTCGGCAAACCAGACAATCTCTATATCTGCACAGACAATGGAACAACAAAAATATTGTATACTCACAAGCATTGTGAAATTAAACATATTGGAAACGTGTGCTTTCTCTTTTCTTTCTTTTCCATTTAACCAGACTGAGCCACAGCAATGGGTGGCCGGGTACAGCTCTATATACATATATATATATATATATATATATATATATATATATATATATATATATATATATATATATATATATATATATATACATACACATATATGGGTCTAGGACGTTTGATCGAATGATCAAACATCCGAAACCCAAACGGTCGGGCATACTTACGAGAAAGTGATTTTCACAGAAGAAGCACTTCCGCATAAGTATGCCTGTTGCCAAGGCCGTACTATGGTGCAGACAATGGAAAATTCCCTTTTTCCCACTGCAGTGCAGTCTCAGAGGGAGAACATTAAAGTAGGGGTGGTGTGGGGGGCACGGGGGGGGGGCAAAGCCCCCCTGCTAAAATGCTACTGTAGTGTTTTTTTTTTTTTTTTTAGTAACACACTTTAACGAATGTGCTTTTTTGATAAAAGAGCTTTCGTTAAAGTGTGTTTGGTGGTTATGGATTTGGATGTACTTTCCTATCAATCCCTTTTTCTTTTCATTTAAAGAAATTAATGCGGGGGTAAGCGGGAGTAAGCACTTTTAAGCAGCAGTGAGTGGGTTTAAGCCTGTTTACGTGGGAGTAAGCTATGCCTACACAGGTTAAGCAATATAGAAGCTAACTGAGTATAAGAAACTGTAACCAGAAGTTAGCAGTGCTTACCTCCGCACAAACCCTCACAAACCCACTTACAACTGCTTTAAAGTGCCTTAATCACACTGTATCCAGTGGCCCATGTTCTGCCCAACAACAAAATTAACACCCTCTGTAAGGCTAATACCAAGGACCCTACACACCACAGACAAAGTGATTTACCCCTAAGCCATGACAAATATACATAAATCTGATGTTTTCAGAAACATATCATCCAGCTCAGTCATGCTACAGTACAGAGAATGTAACCAACTGTGTGTGTAAATATATTAATATCTAAACAGATACAACATATCCATATATGTAGATATATATATGTATATTTAGAAATATATACACATATCTATATCTATATATATATATATATATATATATATATATATATATAAATATATATGAACATATATACATGCAAGTGCCTATATCGACACATATGTATGTCTACACCTGTATGTCAACATATGCACAGCAAGGTACATATATGTACGCAGGTATATAGCTATGTAGGTATATATGGACATAGTCATACATATCTAAGCTGATATATATATATATATATATAAATAAATAGGTATATGTGGCCATACATCTGTAGATAGCAATGGTAGATTAACAAAAACAAATATGTCCACATGCACCGTTAATGGGGTTGAGAGGCCCCAAACAATATACGTCTTGTATGAATAGGCACACCCCCCCCTCAGCCAAACACGTCCACCCTGCAATACACTACCAAGTGTTGCAGATCCCATAAGCAGGACCTGACATGACATGGGCACAAGATATTAACAGTACTACATCCCACCTGTATGATGTCAGGCTGGTACTGGTAACATATCATGCAGTACAGTCTGGCTCCCATAGGAAATGTAAATTGTGGAAGCTATCAACATCCCCAGGATACATATACACAGACACATATATGCAGATACAGATATACATATCTATATCTATATATATATATATATATATATATATATATATATATATATATATATATATATATATATATATATATATATATATATATGGTTCCACTTCATATCATCGAATTATCATTTCATCAAACTTCAAATCATCAAAATCAAATCGTCGAAAAATCATTTAGTCGAAAACTCATATCATCGAATCTCAAATCTTTGAAAACTATAAAGCAACTATAAATGACATCCCGGACACTGTTTACTACATTTATGAAGGGGAGCACTTCATATCATCGAATTATCATTTCATCAAACTTCAAATCATCGAAATCAAATCGTCGAAAAATCATTTAGTCGAAAACTCATATCATCGAATCTCAAATCTTTGAAAACTATAAAGCAACTATAAATGACATCCCGGACACTGTTTACTACATTTATGAAGGGGAGCACTTCATATCATCGAATTATCATTTCATCAAACTTCAAATCATCTAAATCAAATCGTCGAAAAATCATTTAGTCGAAAACTCATATCATCGAATCTCAAATCTTTGAAAACTATAAAGCAACTATAAATGACATCCCAGACACTGTTTACTACATTTATGAAGGGGAGCAAGCCCCCCTTCAACCGCCATGTGGGGGGCTCCGCCCCCACACCCCCCGTAATTAAATATACCAACTCCATGGTCGCACTACAGTGCGGTTTGGAAATTATCTTTTTCTCCCACTGTAGTGCAACCTTGGAGTTGGTATATTTATTTAGGGGAGGTGTGGGGGTGGAGCCCCCCACATGGGGGGTGCAGGGGGTGCATAAATGTAGTAAAAACTTTGTGGAATGTTATTTGTAGTTGCTTTATAGTTTTTATTGATATGAGATTCGATGATATGAGTTTTCTAATTAAATGAGTTTTCTAATTTGGTCTCATGATTTGAAATGATGAAATGATAATTCGATGATATGAAGTGGAACTATATATATATATATATATATATATATGTATATATATATATATATATATATATATATATATATCTATATATATCTATATATATATATATATATATATATATATATATATATATATATATATATATATATATATATATATATATATATATATATATATATATATAGATAGATAGATATATAGATATACATGTGACTACACATTCACATGCAGAGATATGTACAGTAAGATACATATGTAGGAGGTGCACAAAATATGGAACAGCCACTATGCCTACAGTTCACACCTGAACAACTGGACACTCTATGGTCCACCCATACAAATGACAATCATTGTCTGCAACATATACCCACAGAGAGGTCATAGGAAAAAACACCACACACAGGTTTGCAGGAATGGAAAACCTTTATTTGTGTATTATTACAGTTCTATCACAGACGTGTGTGGGGGGGTCACATCTGCTTTCCACATGCATGCCATTGGCTACTGACAGACATCCTAAGGACATCATAGTAAAGTACCGCTGCTAGCACGTACTGCAACTGTCAACTGCAGCAGAGATATTGGCCAAACTGTGTGGACATTCTGACACACTCTGTACAGTCCAGAGGTATACACAGAACCCTTAGTGCAAAACATGTGTATCATGCCTGACAGCGTGGATGTTAATAGCCATGTAAATGAGTATAACACATAACAACTGGTATACATATGCCACCATAGGTTATGCATTCACACACACCTGTCTGGCCTGACAAATACTACCCACTGGTACAGGGGTGCCATGGCCACATACTACCCACTATATATTGACATACATCTGTACAGCATCCCACTGTTCTGTATGACATACATGACTGTTAAGGGAGGCCCGGCAGCAGTACATCTGGCAAGTATCTGCACATGACAGCTCACTGGGTAAGTACACTAAGCTGCTAGGCATGTAACAATGCACTGTGCAGGCTACAGGCAGACTGGCTCAACACTGGCCTACATCTCCTATGGAGGAATGCACATGTACCTGCATATATAGCAGGCTGTACAGGCATGTCACTGCACAGAGTAAGATACACCTGTGTGAAAATAGATAACCACAACCAATGAGAACAGAGCCACAGCCACATATGGCAAGCTAGCATAATATTGCAGTATATGGATAATCTGTTCAACACCTTCCTCATATGTGCCACACTAAACCTACATATACTGGACCATTACACAGTTTGGTCTTATGGCTGACAGCTACCACAGTCTGTACACAGACCAAGGTACATATTAACAATACACAGACTGTCGACATTCACCATAAGTACACAGACCTCAGTACTAGTACTGTACAAACAACCACAGTATGCCCTGGTTATGTCATCAGATATAACCCCTACTGTACATAACATGTGTAGCAGTCTGATATCTCACTGGTTTGTTACCAGATATGATGACACTAATTATGGTGTACAGCACATATGCACCTCTTCATGCACGACATATGTGCAAAGGTTGAACGAGTTGGGACTGGAAGCACATACACAGGGCCAATATTGATATGTTGCTGTGATGACCTCATACATTTGCTGTTGTAAAAGGGTTTGCTGCAACATATGTCCTTTGAGGGATATGAAGTCAGTAACTATCACAGATTTCACCATCTACAGACTGCAATCCTCACACTACCTTCTGCAGTCCACAGATAGATGCTCCATGGGTAACACATGAAACCAAAGGCACAACACAGTGCCCAGTTTGCAGATGACCATGCAGATGGGAATTCCTCATAAACATAGAACTAACATGGCAGGTATTGAGACATGTAGGACAGCCATATCCACACACACACTGTTAAACCAACATTACTCCAAATGCAGTATAACAGCACTTATAGATTGTAGTCAGGTCAGGCACATCCCCCTTCTGTGTGTTGCCCTGTTTCCACAGTGTATGTTGTTAGAGGTAAATCCCCAATCCATCTGAGATGCTGTTTGCCAAACAACAGATCTAGTTCCTGCTCACAGTGAATGAAAAGGGCCAACACCAACATGATGTTCCTAGATATTGGAGTTTGTTTCCATGCAGTTGGCTATGGGAATGTTACCCACAGCTGTTCCACATGCAATTGGCTAGGGGAGGGCTGCAATTCATGCAGAGGCCATCAGCTGATCATGAGCATCACTTAAAATGCACATGCTGCTGCCTAAGCAAAGCAGCCGTAGGTTTTCACATCCACCAGAGAGAGAGAGAGTGGGAGAGGCAGACAGAGACAAGGACAAGTCAGGGAGGGGTGGGAGAGTAAAACCTAAGCATGTTTGTGTCACACACCTACCAGCACAGGGCATCAAACCCCTGATGACTATGTAGTGCTATCACACTTTTACGCAGTTATTGGATGCGCCACATGGGTTATCTGTTGTGGAGCCCTCAGAACATATATGTGATGTTGACTGACATCTGCAACAGGGATACAGTAGCTATATGAAGGTGACATACATGTGCCTGTCTGCATGAACAGGTGCCACCGTCAACACAGTCACACTCTCACAGGGACACACACACATTGACACACTTGGCAGGGCCAGGATTAAAACTCATCAGTAGTGGGATTGCCACAACACATCACTGTGCGGGTATCACATGTACCACATGGGTCGTACGGAGGTTGTATGGGCAAAGGGTACGGGGAGGTGTCTGACATCAGGCAGCATGCTTCAGTATGCCAATGGGTGTTGTAGTGAGTGTGGCTGTGAACATACACACCATACAACAGACACACAAACACACAGAGTGCCAGTACTGACATGCATGGGTGCATGTCTGCACGGGTGTGTGGTGGTCAACTGTGCCAGATGGCTATACAAGGGTAGGCGATGGGTATACCTTGGCATCAGGCCACATGACAATGGTCTGCATTGTGGCTCAGGGCTGTGGTTTATGCATTTGTCCACACAGGTGGGTATTGTATCCCCCATCCAGTCACCTGGGTGACTATTGTGTGTGGCCAATGCTGTGCATCGCTTGCCATGTATCTGTTCCTTAGTCTGGGATGTGCACAACTCCCACATGCATGTACAGTGACATTTGGAACTGTACCTTGGGTGTCTGGCCCATGTTGTGAACACAGACTATCATCAGATGTGCCAGTCTTGCCCACCTGTGGTGGTAACTGGTAATGAGTAGCAGGTTTACCCTGCACCTACATTGATAACATGCTAACAGCATTTCCTGGTATCAGTGGCATCTGCCCATACAGAGCATGTTGCCAGGCATGGTATGTCCTTTGTGGGTCACATGTGATGGCACCACAGGTGTTTCAGATGTCCATTGGGGAACATGGGGAAGGTACACTGTCTGCATGTACGTGCATATTGGACAGATGGACAGGGTGCCCCACCCTCTGTAGCCCACTGCTATCACTCCATAGTTACTATCAGTGGCCAATATGCAGTGTACCCACATATAGGCTGTTGCCTAGGCATGTGTGTGTGTATGAGACATGGGTTGAGACTGTGCTCTGGGTAATACTGGGGTTGCTAACTGTGATTGCTTGGCCTTGACGTCACATGTATGGGTATGGCTTTGCACCCCAGCCTCCCAGCTATTTCACATCTGTTATCCCTGTACAGTGGACACTGCGATATATAGTAGGGCCACCATATAAGAATTATGCAAAAGCAACTCCACATTGTCCACACACAGGATACAAGCTACAAACACACACACTTGTCATGTCTGGGAGTAGAACCCCTATCTAACTAGTTTATTATGCTACAGCACTACACAGTTATAGTATGAGCTATGGAGATCATTGAAGTACTCCTTCCCCAAAGGTGTATATCACATTGGATGACATCAGCAGGATTGCCAAAGTAGGACATTCTAATTGTAGTGAGTATGACTAGCCTAAAATGCACGGATCCCTACACAGACAGTGACACATACACACAAAACATCCACAACCCTCATGTGTGGGTACAGATCCCCAAACAGAGGTCTATATAACACTACAGCATGGAATTGTTATAGGACATACTACATGGATTACTGGAGAACTCCTTCCCCAAAGGTATATTTCACAATGAATGATATCAGCAGGATTGCCAAAGTAGGACATTCAAATTGTATTGAGTGCGACTAGGCTAAAATGCATTGCTCCCTACACAGACAATGACACACACACAAAACATCCACAATCAACATGTGTGGGTATAGAACCCCTAACAGAGGTCTATATCACACTACAGCATGGAGCTGTTATATCACAAACCATGGGGATTACTGCAGGACACCTTCCCTAAAGATGTATTTCACAATGAATGACATCAGCAGGATTGCCAAAGTTGGACATTCAACTTGTAGTGAGTGTGACTAGCCTATAATGCATTGCTCCATACACAGACATTTAAACACACACAAAGCATTCAGAACTGTCATGGGTGGGGATGTAACCCTGCCACAGTTCTAAATCACACTATAGCAGTACTCAGTTATGGCACACACTATAGAAATTACTGGGCTACAAACTTCCCAGAGGTGTATTTCTAGGTGGGTGACATCAGCAGCCTTGCCAAAGTTGAGCATATGAATTGTAGGGAGTGTGAGTATCCTGGAAAGCATTGCTGTCTACACAGATAGACACACACACACACTTGCCATGTCTGGGATTCGAACACCTACCTAACTACTTTATCACACTACAGCAGTATACAGTTACAGAATGTGCTACTGAGATTACTGGGCTACAGCCTTCCCAGAGGTGAATTTCTAGGTGGATGACATCAGCAGCCTTGCCAAAGTTGAGTATATGAATTGTAGGGAGTGTGAGTACCCTAAAAAGCATTGCTCTCTACACAGACACACACACAAACACTTGCCATGTCTGGGATTAGAACACCTATCTAACTACTTTATCACACTACAGCAGTACTCAGTTACAGGACGCATTATGGAGATTACTGGGTTGCAACATTCCCAGAGGTGTATTTCTAGGTGGATGACATCAGCAGCCTTGCCAAAGTTGGCATTTGAATTGTTGGTAGTGTGACTACCCTAAAAGGCATTGCTCTCTACACAGTCTGAGATGCACACAAGCACACAGTTGCCAAGCCTATGATTAGAACTCTTACCTAACTAGTTTATCACACTACACAGTTATGGGACATGCCACGGAGATTACTGGGCTGCAGATCTCCCAAAAGTGTATTTCACATTGGATGACCTCAACAGGCTTGTCATAGTAGGGCTATGGAGAGGGCAGTGTGTGTGCATGAGCCATAACCCATTCATCTAGGGGTTGACATATCACATGTGGGCACACACAGGGTCATATTTCACAGGTACGTGTATAAAGCTGCTAGATGACTTCTTCCTTGTACAGTCATGTTGCATAGCTGGCAGGTGCACCACATGGTCTGTCATTCTGACAGATACTGGTGGCCAGTATCTGCAGTGAGTAACATCTGCACCTCATGTGTTTGGGGCCCTTTGACTTTGTGCTGGGTGGGAGAGGCCTGGATGGCTCCTTGTCACAGTCACCCTCTTCCACACATCTATGTCTGTCGACCTTTGGCTTATTATAGTGTGTTGTCCTTACATATATGTCTGTATTCCTATCCACTGTGTGTGCAAGGCATGAGTGGCGCATACTGACGAGTGTCTGCACTAACAACTGTGACTGCCAAATATGTCTGGTCTACTGGTCTTTGCAGACATGGCCTTCATGTGTTTAAGTGTGTGAGCATGCCCAGTATGACCTTCAGTATGTTGTTGACTGACATTGTCTTCATTTCTCTAAGTGTGTGAACATGCCCAGTATGGCTGTCTGTATTGCATGTGTGGATCACGTCCAGGTAGTTTGTACTGCAATGATGACCTTTGTATTGTACACAGACAGGTAGCATGCTGTCTCTGCAGGGTATCCATCTATCAATTCGCATTGACTGTTATTACATTTCTGCATAGCAGGGGTGGCACACCTGACTCTTTCTACATTTCTACACAGGATTGGGGGGGAACACCTGACTGTTACTACATTTCTCCATAGGATGGGGAGGCACACCTGACTATTTCTGCATTTCTACACAGGATTGTGGGGGCACACCTGACTGTTACTATATTTCTACGTAGGATGTGGGGCACACCTGACTATTTCTACAGTTCTACACAGGATTGGGGGGCACACCTGACTGCTACTATATTTCTATGTAGGATGGGGGGGCACACCCGACACTTGTACACATTTACTAGGACTGTACTGGTATGTCGGGTGCTCCATTTCAGTCTGTAGTCTTACCTATCATGATGGCTAGAGGCATACCAGTGTACTACAGAGCTTAGCTTTTAATTACCTACATATTGGTTTCTGACATCCTACCCTTCAGAACTGACATCCCACTGCCTGACCTGCTGTTGTCTGTCTGTGTAGGCCTGGGGGGAGGTTACCCATAGGCCTCATTCAGAGGCCATAGCACAGCCTTTGTTTGTGTTTGTCTACACCTGTCCTGCTGGCTATGACTGTTGTTGGTTATGTGACCCCCCCCCGACTGGCATGTGTGAGTCACTTACCTTGTGGGCATCCCAGTATTGAGGGTGGTGCTGCAGGGCCGCCTATGTTGTATGCACATAGTACACTCCCTATACATGGTTAGGCACAGGTAGCGTAATGTTTTGCATCCCTTTTGTATGTGCGAGTCAGAGAGAAGTGTCATTCCCTGGGTCCCTCCTGTATCAGTTTATGTGTTATGCGTTGCCTTTTTGCCAAAGTCAGGGCATACTGGGCACCCCTCCTTCTGCCTACTGGGGCAGTCTCAGGTTGTTCCACCTCTGAGTCACTATGTGCCTGTACAGGCCTTGGCAATGGTGGGGGGCTGTATGCCCTGCTGCATGCTGTTACTGCTGCAGCTGTTTCTGTAGGATCATATTATGTAGCATGACACATACCATAAAAATCTGAGTACATATAGCTGGTGAGTACTGCAAGGCTCCACTGGATGTGTCCAGGCACCGGAACCATGACTTCAGCATCCCAAACACAGGCTCTATTATAAGTCTGGTCTGTGCATGTGCCCCATTATGGCGTTCTTGTTCAGGTGTGTGTGCATTTCTGATAGATGTCATCAGCCACGGCTCCAGTGTGTAACCAGCATCCCCCACTAGGTGACCGTAAGGGATGTCCCCATTGGCAAATCTCAGGTACAGCTTTGTCAGATGCCAGATGTGGGAATCATGATAGCTTCCAAGGCAGTCAGCACACACATTCATTATAATGCAGTGGGCATCGCACAAGACCTGGCAGTTGATGGAGGGGACGCCCTTGCGGTTGATGTAGACCCTACCCCACTCACTGGGTGGTGCTTTGATGCATATGTGCATGCAGTCTATAGCACCCACTACCCCAGGGTATTCTGCTATTTGGTGGAACAGTTGCATATTGCTGGCCAATGCCTCACCGGTGTTGGGGAATATACGTGCTCACAGATGTGCTGACATGGCATCCAGGAACTGGTGGAGTACCCTGGATGCTGATGCCTGTGAAATCCCCATGATATCCCAAGTTGAGCTTTGGGTGGTACCTGTGGCTAGTATTCCTAGGCCTACACATACCTTTTTATCCACTGTGATGGTACCCCTCTGCAGTTCTGTGTGTCAGGTGTGCCTGGCACAGCTCAACAATTTGCTGTAGGAGTTCCCTGTCCACCCTAAAGTGCTCCACAATCTCCAGCTCATGTAGCCCCTGGTAGATTATCCTGGGTCTGTACACTCTTCTTTGTCTCCTCACTGTGGGTTGGTCAGCAGCATTCACATCCTCACCACCCTCAGCCTCTTGCACATGTTGTTGTATGATGCCTGCTGCAGCCCCTATCATTTTGTAGTTTTGTTTGTTAAACGTTCTCCACTTGTATATACCGGTGGTGTAGAGTATGAGAAAAACCAGAGGGGAAGGTGTTTGCATAGTTTATAGTAATGTTCTGGGCTGGTCTGGTCTGCTGCCTGTGTAATTGGCTGATTCTGATACATTCCACCTGCCAGCTATGCTAGTTCTCCTTGATTAAGTTCCTACTACTGTTTTCCCTTCTCATTGCCTTCCTGTTTAAGACCAGAGGTGCACAGTACAAAGACAGTGCTCAAATGTGCACAGAGCTTCTATTTCCTGGTTTACTTTTTTTTTCTTTGAAACCCGGTGCGCTGAGCGCACACCTGCTTAGGCAATGTAAAGTGTTCTATGCAGACTCAGACATACCCCCTTGCCTAGCTGTGCTAAGCTAGGAGCAAACCTGAGCCACAGGACTCTAATCTGCTTACAGTATGCTTGACACCCCCCATGATGTCAGCTAACTCCTAGGCTTGCACCAAGCTATTTCTGCTCTTACACTGTTGAGTGCTGACTAGCATGCTGGGGAAATCTGTGATTCACTGTCTTTCCCCTCATTTGTATAGGATTGCCTGCTAATGCATAGTTACATGTCTTCCACTGAGCCTCCCCCCTTAGCAATCACTAGTCACTGGCCATGTTGTCTTCTGCCTACCATAAGTCAATCAACCTACCAATTGCTGAATGGAGTAGAATGTGTCATTACCTGTATCTATGGTATGGATGTGAGCATGCAAGAGAATCCAGTGACTGAATGGTATGCCAGCAGATAGTAGACACCCATAGTGGCACCATGACATCTGTAACAAATACTGGAGTCACCATAGTAGCCAGTACTACACAGGGTGGCAAAACCCACTGCAGGAAATGTGCTGGGTGACATGTGTGTCCATATGACTCACACATGCAAGTCAGGGAGGTTCACATACCCAACAACAGTCAAAGTCAGCAGGTCAGGTGTAGACAAACACAAACAGAGCCTGTGCTATGGCCTCTGAATGATGCCTATGGGTAACCCGCCCCAGGCCTACACAGACAGACTACAGCAGGTCAGGCAGTGGGATGTTAGTTCTGAACGGTAGGAAGTCAGACACTAATATGTAGGTCAACCAAAGCTAACACCTGTAGTACACTGATATGCCTCCAGCCACCATGATAGGTTAGAATATAGAATGAAATGGAGTACCTGACATACCAGTACAGTCATAGCAAATGTGTACAAGTGCCAGGTGTGCCATCCCATCCTATGTAGACATGTAGAAACAATAAGGTGTGCCCCCAATCATGTATAGAAATGTAGAAACAGTCAGGTGTGTCCCCCCAATCCTGTGTAGAAATGTAAAAACAGTCAGGTGTGTCCCCCCACAACCCTATGTAGAAATGTAGCAACAGACAGGTGTGCCCCCAATACTGTGTAGAAATGTAGAAACAGTCAGGTGTGCCCCTACCCCCAAACCGGTGTAGATATGTAGTAACAGTCAGGTGTGCCCCACAATCCTGTGTAGATATGTAGAAACAGACAGGTGTGTCCCTACCCCCAAGCCAGTGTAGAAATGTAGTGACAGTCAAGTGTGCCCCCAATCATGTGTAGATATGTAGAAACAGACAGGTGTGTCCCTACCCCCAAGTCAGTGTAGAAATGTAGTAACAGTCAGGTGTGCCCCCCAATCCTGTGTAGAAATGTAGTAACAGTCAGGTGTGCCCCCCAATCCTATGTAGATATGTAGAAACAGACAGGAGTATCCCTACCCCCAAGCCAGTGTAGAAATGTAGTAACAGTCTGGTGTGCCCTCCAATCCTGTGTAGAAATGTAGTAATATGTATTAGGTAGAATACGAGAGGAGCACAGATGCCCAGAGGTGGCCCAATGTAGCAGGATAGGTTGTAGCATTTGCACAATATGCAGGTCTGTGTGTGTTAGGATGGTGTGTGTTTCATACTACTGCTGATGACAGGGACAAGCCCTCACAACTGCAGTGCCAAAGACAATCCTCACCTGTATAACACATGCTAGCAGTAAGACATTGTAAGTGTATGGTGGTAATATGTGTCACCATCTAAAAGACTGACATGGCATGGCTGTTGGGCTAGATATACAAGCAGTAGACAGGGAGAAAGTACCCCAGACATACAGTATATATTGTGTCACTGTGAAATGGAGACACCCTTGGAATTATACATACAGGTATGCATCACAGTAACTGGACCTGTAGTAGGGGATACCGGTGATGTCTGCCCGATCACTTGCAGATCGCAAAGGAGGTAGGACCGATGTATTGGGAAACAGCTGATGTACCTGCACATGCCAGCATAACTAGAATACCCCATGAATATCTGTGTGTCAGATGAAAGTAGTGTCCATAGCACACATGCACCCAGCTCACACAAACACCACCCTAAGGCACCTCTCTGGTCATTCCCTGCTGTGGGGTATGGGTACAGTAAGACCCCACATGTACTGCCAATGCATGTTATGTCATGGACACCCAAATAACAACATAACACACTCCACATTAGCCATATGCAAGGCCATGTGGACAAACCACAGCAACATGTCCACCATGTCCCACTGCATGAACTGTGGACCAACACTAACACACACCTGTGATGGGGTGATACCCTTAGGGAAAGTATCAGAGAATGTATGCATAATGTATGGAAGAGGTTAGAATAACAGAAGGGGGTGGTAGCATGGGCAGCATGAAATGTGCAGGGTCCAACACCAAGCTGTGTGCACACACTATCCCTGACTGCAAACACATAGATGGGTGGCTACACACCTGCCCATACACCACAGTAGGGTTAATGTCCTGACCCATGGTCCCTGCCTCCGGCTAACCTGTGCAAATCTGTACAGCTGTGAGGCATTGCCACAGCAAGATAACCCCATACTGTCATGATGATGGGTGTACAAGTATGGGAACCTCTGCCAGCACTGTACCAATGTGCTGAACTGGATACACAGACCCTGCACCAAGTGTCTGCAGCTGTCCCCCCTCCAGAATGGCATAACTTACCATGAATATGTAGGTGTCTGCCCACAATACCAGACACAGCTGCAGTCACCCTTGTCCCCCAAGACATCACTGTGAGCAAGAATGCCCACCTGACAGTACATGAGAACAGAAAACATCACTGTGTATAGCAGTATACATGTCTGAATATCTCTGCAAACAGCAGTACCATGCAGCTGAAGCAGCACAGACACAATCACCTACAGTACACACTATCCCCTGCACAGTTTGTCCCCATATTGCCATATGATCGACAGATATCCTGCAGAGACAGTATGCTACCTGTAGGTGTACAACACAAAGGTCTGCACTGCAGTACAAACTACCTGGAATCAATCCATACATTCAATACAGAAGGGCATAATGGGCATGCTCACACACTTAAACAAATGAAGCCCATGTCTGCAAACAACAGTGGACCATACATATCTGGCATTTGCAGATACTAGTGCATACACTCCTCAGTATGCACCAGTCATGCCTTGGATAGGAATACAGACACATATCCAAGGACAACACACTATAATAAGCCAAAAGTAGACATACATAGATGTGTGGAAGAGAGTGACTGTGACAAGGAGACATCCATTATGAGACCTGTTCCACCCAGCACACAGCCAAATGGCTACAGCCACATGAGGTGTAACTGTAACTCACTGTAGACATTAGCCACGGCTATCTATCAGCATTACAGACTATGTGGTGCAAGTACTAGCTGTGCAACATGACATGGTGCATTCTATAACTGCTTACTGCTGTAGTGTGATAAATCAGTTTGGTAGGAGTTCTAATCCCAGAGATGGCAAGTGTGTGTGTGTCACTGTCTGTGAAGAGAGCAATACTTTTTAGGCTAGTCACACTCATTACAATTCAAATGCCATACTTTATCAAGGCTGCTGAATTCATACACTGTGAAATACACCTTTCGTAAAGCTGTAGCCTAATAATCTCCATGACACATCCTATAACTGTGCACTGCTGTAGTGTGATGATTTAGTTAGATAGGAATTCTAATCCCAGACACGGCAATTGTATGTGTGACTCTGTCTGTGTAGAGAGCAATGTTTTTTAGGCTAGTCACACTCAAAACAATTCAAATGCCTTACTTTATCAAGGCTGCAGATGTCATACACTGTGAAATACACCTTTCGTAAAGCTGTAGCCTAATAATCTCCATGACACGTCCTATAACTGTGCAATGCTGTAGTGTGATGATCCAGTTAGATAGGAATTTTAATCCCAGACATGGCAATTGTGGGTGTGACTCTGTGTAGAGAGCAATAGTTTTTAGGCTAGTCACACTCATTACAATTCAAATGCCCTACTTTGGCAAGGCTGCTGATGTCATTCACTGTGAAATACATCTTACGGAAAACTGCAGCCCAGTAATCTCCATGGTGCATCCCATAACTGTGCATAGCTGTAGTGGGATGAACTAGTTAGGTAGGAGTTCTAATCTCAGACATGGCAATTGTGTGTGCGGCTCTGTGTAGAGAGCAATGATTTTTAAACTAGTCACACTCACTACAATTCAAATGCCCTACTTTATCAAGGCTGCTGATGTCATACACTGTGAAATACACCTTTCGTAATGCTGTAGCCTAATAATCTCCATGATGCATCCTATAACTGTGCACTGCTGTAGTATGATGATCTAGTTAGATAGGAGTTCCAATCCCAGACATGGCAATTGTGTGTGTGTGACTCTGTCTGTGTAGAGTGCAATGTTTTTTAGGCTAGTCACACTCACTACAATTCAAATGCCCTAGTTTGACAATCCTGCTGATGTCATTCACTGTGAAATACACCTTTGGGGAAAGAGTACTCCAGTAATCCCTGTGGTGTGCCCTATAACAGTTCATGCTGTAGTGTGATATAGAACTCCGTTAGGGGTTCTATTCACACACATGGCCGTAGAGGATGTTTTTGTGTGTGTCTATGTCTGTGTAGGGAGCAATGCATTTTAGGCTAGTCACACTCACTGAAATTCAAATGCTCTACATTGGCAATCCTGCTGGTGTCATTCACTGTGAAATACACCTTTGGGGAAGGAGTACTCCAGTAATCCCCATGGCACATCCTATAACAGCTTTATGCTGTAGTATGACATAGCACTCTGGTAGGGATTCTATTCCAGCACATGGCCATTGTGAATGTTTTTATCTGTGTAGGGAGCAATACATTTTAGGCTAGTCACATTCACTACAATTCAAATGCCCTACTTTGGCAAGCCTGCTGATGTCATTCACTGTGAAATACACCTTTGGAGAGTAAGTATTCCAGTAATCCCTGTGTCATGTCCTATAACAACTTCATACTATAGTGTGATATAGAGCTCAGGTAGGAGTTCTATTCCCACACACGGTAGCTGTGGATGTTTTTGTGTGTGTCTATGTCTGTGTAGGGAGCAATGCATTTTAGGCTAGTCACACTCACTACAATGAAAATGCCCTACTGTGATAATCCTGCTGATGTCATTCACTGTGAAATACACCTTTGGGGAAGGAATACTTCAGTAATCTCTGTGGCATATCCTATAACTCTGTAGTGTTGTAGTGTAATAAACTAATTGGGTAAGAGTTCTAATCTGAAACATAACAGGTGTGTGTATCTGTCTGTGTTTGTCATTCATATTCTGTGTGGAGGTGAATGTGAGTGTGTAACAACTGGACTCAATGTGCAGTGAGTTTCACAATTTTCTTATATGTTTGCCCTAGTATACATCACAATGTCCACTGTACAGGGATAACAGATGTGAAATAGTTGAGCGGCTGGGGTGCAAATCCATAACCCTACAAGTGACATCAAGGCCAGGCGAACAAAGTAAGCAACCCTTGTATTGCCCAGAGAACACTCTCAACCCATGTCTCATACTCACACACACCTGCCTGGGCAACAGCTGATATGTTGGTAGTACCCTGCATATTGCCCACTGATAGTAACCATGGTGTGATTGCAGTGGGCTACAGAGGGCATGGCACCCTGTCCAACAGTCCAATAGGCACTTACATGCTGACAGTGCACCTTCCCTATGTTCCCCACTGGACACCTGCAACAACAGTGGTGCCATCAAATGTGACTCACAAAGGACATACCATGCCTGAAAAACATGTCCTGTATGGACAGATGCCACTGACACCAGGGAATACTGGTAACATGCTATCAATGAAGGTGCAGGGTCATCCTGCTGTATATTAACAGTTCCCACCACATGAGGCCAGGACTGGCACATATGATGATAATAACAATCTGTATACACAACATCGGCCAGACACTCCAGGTGCAGTTCCACATATCACTGTACATGCATGTGGGAGTTGTGCACATCCCAGACATGATCCATGTCATGGACTAAGGAACACATGCATGGCAAGCAATGCACAACATTGGCCACACGCAACAGTTACCCAGGTGACTGGATAGTGAATACGATACCCACCTGTGTGGACAAATCCAGACACTACACCCCGAGCCATATTACAGAGCATTGTCATGTGGCCTGATGCCAAGGTATACCCATCACCTAGCCTTGTATAGCCATCTGGCACAGGCGACCACTACACACCCATGAAGCAATGCACCCATGCATGTCAGTACTGGCACCCTGTGTCTGTCTGTGTGTTCTACGATGCCTATGACAACATTCACACTCACTACAACCCCCCTTGTTATATTGAAGCATGCTGTCTGATGAGAGACACCTCCACATACCCTTTGCCCATATAACCTCCGTATGACCCCATGTGATACCTGCACAGTACTGTTTTTGGCAATTTCATTAGTGATGAGTTGTATTCCTGGCCCTGCCAAGTGTGTCAATGTGAGTGCATCCCTGTGAGAGTGTGACTGTGTTGACACTAGCACCTGTTCATGTGGACAGCCACATGTACTACACCTACCGTATAGCTACCATATCACTGTTGCAGATGTCACTCACCATCACATATACGTTTGGAGGGCTCCTCAACATGTAACCTATGTGATGCATCTAAAAACTGCATAGACATGTGGTAGTACTACATAGCAGGGGTTTTATACCCTGTACTGGTAGGTGTGTGACACAGACATGCTTATGTTTTACTCTCCCACCCCTCCCTGACTTATCTTTGCCTCTGTCTGCCTCTCACATTCTCTCATTGATGGATGTGGAGACTTACACCTGCTTTGCTTAGGTAGTAGCATGTGTATTTTAAGTGATGTTTATGATCAGCTGATGGCCTCTACACAAATTGCAGCCATCCTCTAGCTGATTGCATGTGGAACAGCTGTGGTAACATTCCCATAGCCAATTGCATGGTAACACACTCCAATATCTAGGAACATCATGTTGGTGTTGGGTCTTTTCATTCACTGTGAGCAGGAACTCCATCTGTTGTTTGGCAAACAGCATCACAGATGGATTGCGGATTTACCTCTAACAACATACACAGTGGAAACAGGCCAACATACAGGAGGGGAATGTGCCTGACCTGACTACAGACTATAAGTGCTGCTATACCGTATTTGGGGTAATTTTGGTTTAACAGGGTGTGTGTGTGGATATGGCTGCCCTACATGTTTTAAAACCTCTCAAGGCAGTGCTATGTTTATGAGGAAACCCCCATCTGTAGGGTCATCTACAGACTGGGCAGTGTGTTGTGCCTTTTGTTTCATGTGTTACCCACAGAGCACCTATCTGTGAACTGCAGAAGGTAGTGTGAGAATTGCTGTCTGTAGATGGTGACAGCTGTGTGAGTTACTGACTTTAAATCCCTCATAGGACATATGTTGCAACAAACCCTGTTACAACAGTAAATGTGTGAGGTTATCACAGCAACATGTCAATATTGGCCCTGTGTTTGTGCCTCTGGCCACAACTCTGTCACCCTTTGTACATATATCATACAGTCAGAAGTGCATATGTGCTGTAGACCATATTTAGTGACATCATACCTGATAACAAGCCATTGAGATATCAGACTGCTACACATGTTATGTATAGTAGGGGTTATATTTGATGAAATAACCTGGACATTCTGTGGTTGTGTGTACAGTACTGAGGTCTGTGTACTTATGGTGATTGTCAACAGTGTGTGTATTGCTAATATGTACCTTAGCCTGTGTACAGACTGTGGTAGATGTCATAGTTCTTGGTCCTGGTCTAACTGATGTTACATGCTGCTCCACTGTATGTTACCCTATCAGCTTACATATTTGTAGGTCCAAACACACACATGTTCCATACCACAGACAGGCATCAGACTACACTGTGTAGCGGGCCAGTATATGTAGGGTTAGTGTGTGAGTGGCACATATGAGAATGGTGTTGAGCAGACAGTCCATATACTGTAATAATACAGTAACTTACCATATGTGGCTGTGTTCACATTGGTTGTGGTTATGCACTTTCACACAGATGTCTGTTACTCTGTGCTATGACATGCCTGTAGAGCCTGCTATATATGCAGGTACATGTGTATTTCCCCATAGGAAATGTTGGCCAGTGTTGAGCCAGTATGCCTGTAGCCTGCATAGTGCCTTGTTACATGCCTAGCAGCTTAGTGTACTTACCCAGTGAGATGTCATGCCCAGATACTTGCCAAATGTACTGCTGCCAGGCCACCATAACAGTCATGTATGTCAGACAAAGCAGTGGGATGCAGTACAGATGTATGTCAATAACTAGTGGGGAGTATGTGGCCATGGCACCTCTGTACCAGTGGTTATTATGTGTCAGAACAGACATGGGTGTGTGAATGCATATCCTATGGGGGCAAATATATACCAGTAGGTACTTGTTATACCCATCTGCATGGCTGTTAACATCCACATTGTCAGGCTTGGTCCACATGTCTTGCACTAAGGGGTTCTGTGTGTACCACTGGACTGTCCAGAGTGTGTCAGAATGTCCACATATATTGGGCAATATCTCTGCTGCACTCCACAAGAGCATTACTGTGCTAACAGTGGTACTGTATTATGATGTCCTTACGATGTCTGTCAGTAGCCAATGGCGCACATGTTAAAAGCAGATGTGACCTCCCACACACACCATGTCTGTGAAGACAATCCTTGTTACAGTAGCAATAGTCTACAAATATAACTGCAATACATACCTGACATCCTCTTGCACTACGAAGTTGGGACTATAGGGGCTGAGGTAGGGTTCCACTCCATGTTTGGGACATATGGTGAGCATATATGTACATATAATTCTCCAGATATCTATATTGATATATAGACATATACATATCGGCATACATAGATGGATATGTATATGTACATAGATATACATATAAATACTCAGATATATGCATATACAGAGCAATATATGTCTACACATATACAGATAGGGATACGTATGTACATATACTTATGGATATCAACATATATATTGACAGTAGTAGGTATATCAGAATAGTTATGCATGCACATATAGTTATAGACATCTACATATATACAAACATAACTAGGCATATCTGTACACATAAGATGTGCATACATATATAGCTATATATACCAAAGAAACCAAATAAACTGATATAAAAACAAATTGAAGAATAAACCACACTGAGAAACTGAATGAGGTAAGCGCTTTCGTTTACTATTTCAGCAAACTTCTTCAGACAATTAACAAATGCATAAAGTATTCATTAAATACATAATCAGTATGATGACATCATGGAACAAATACAAAAGACAAGCCAACATTTAAAAGGAATCACACTAAATATTATAAACATTAAAAAATAGTCATAAATAACACTATTAAGGTATTAAGCATAATTCAGTACATCTAAATATTATGCATATTTAAAAATAAAAATATAAATATATAAATATATAAATAAATATACATAATATACAATTCATCTCAACAAAAAAATAGAATTTATGAGCATATTTATATTTATTTATATTTATGCAATAAATAAATTAAATTTGAATAATGCCCTTGCGAGACACATTAACTCTAACCCCTCACACGAATTTAATTTTGTAGTGTTGGATAAAATTATTGAAAATGAAAGATGCGGTTCAAGTGACCTAAAATTAGACGAGAAGGAATTAATTTGGCAAATTAAGTTGAATGCAGCTTCAAAGCCAGGTCTAAATGAAGCTATTTCATTCAAGAGTGTTTTAAAACTGAGAGCTTTGTTGAGATGAATTGTATATTATGTATATTTATTTATATATTTATATTTTTATTTTTAAATATGCATAATATTTAGATGTACTAAATTATGCTTAATACCTTAATAGTGTTATTTATGACTATTTTTTAATGTTTATATTATTTAGTGTGAGCCCTTTTAAATGTGGGCTTGTCTTTTGTATTTGTTCCATGATGTCATCGTATTGATTATGTATTTAATGAATACTTTATGCATTTGTTAATTGTCTGAAGAAGTTTGCTGAAATAGTAAATGAAAGTGCTTACCTCATTCAGTTTCTCAGTGTGGTTTATTCTTCAATTTGTTTTTATATATAGCTATATATACATATACATATACGTAGATCTATATATACATATACGTATATCTATATATACCAGTATATATGAGCATACCCTCAAAAGTTCTGGGCAGTCATTAACAAACTTCTCCAACCAGGTCATACCAAAACTCCTGCCCCAACTTCAATTCCTCATCATAATCCTTTGCAAATAGCTGATGCCTTCAACAATTACTTCACTGAAACTATTCAAGCCCTTGCAAAGACAATACCTCCCATCTCCCCCAGCCCCTTACAAAACACAAGCAGTCAAGTGCCCTCCTTCCATATACAACCTGTACCAACATCTTTTATCTGCAAACTCCTTCATAAACTCAAACCATGTACCCCTTCTGCTGACCGCCTGCCAGCAGAATACCTTCAAATAGCTTCCAAAGTCATAGCATATCCCATATCCATCCTTATAAACTGAACAATGATAGAAGGTAACATCCCATCTATATGGAAAGTCTCCTACATTATCCCCTTAAATAAAGGAGGCAAATCCACTGATATGTCCAATTTCCAACCAATTGCATTACTCTCCCTACTGGCCACAATAATGGAAAAATGTATTCACCATCAACTACTTCAACATCTGCTCCACAATAACTTACTAGCCAACTGCCAACACGGCTTTAGGCCTTTTCATAGTACAACTACCACCCTGCTAACTTTTACTGACTGCATAAATAGGAATCGAAATAACAACTCTCTATCTTCCGCATTATTCATTGACTTATCAAAAGCCTTTGATATGGTTAACCACAACTTACTGATCAGTGCACTAAAAGCACAATCTCTTGACCCACAAGCAATAATTTGGTTTACATCCTATCTAGAAAATAGACAACAAGCAGTGCTCTGGGACAATAATCTCTCCACACCCCTCCCCGTAAACATTGGAGTCCCTCAAGGCTCTATCCTAGGCCCTCTTCTATTTTCCATTTTTATTAATGATCTCAATAGTATTTTTCCTCAAGCCACCTGCATAAAATATGCCGATGACTCTACTTTAATCTGTACTTCTAAATCATCAATCTCTCTTCAGCTGCTTAATCAAACAGTATTTAACACTGTTGAATACTGGTTTACCGCCCATTGCCTCCTCCTAAACCCCCAAAAAAACAAAATTGTTGCTTTTTGCTCCTACCCAAAAGTCTCCATTGATCCACTTCACAATTACCTCTAACAATGGAACTACTATTTCCCCAGATAATACCACACGTCTCCAGGGCATCACTATAGATAATAACCTCAGCTATGATGATCATATCAACAATACTATACAAACTGTCAATAAAAAAACTAGGCTCCCTGTATAGAATAAAACCCTACCTCACACCTCTAGCCAGAACCACCATGGCCCAGACTCACCTCACTTCTACCCTATTCTGTGCTTCTGCTATATACACCAATCTATCAAAACACAATCTAAGCAAGCTTGAAAGTAGCTATAACAATATAGCAAGATTTGCCACTAGTACCCCTTTTTAGAACCCACCACTGTCACAACCTTAAACAACTCGGATGGTCAGAACTACATAACCATCTGCTGTATAATCAACTGGTGATCATACAAAAAATTCTTTATCACCCAAATAATACCCCAATCCTCTCTAGCCTGATCTCCCCATATAAAAATCTTGCAAGACTTCGTTCAGTAAACAAGTTACTAATTTCCAATATCAAATCTAATAATAAAGCTGGGGACTCACTTTTTACTAACGTTGTGGGCAAAATCTGGAACAAGCTTCCTAGGACACTCACATCTCTCTCATCTACATCTCTCTTCAAGAAACACCTCAAAGAACATCTGAAAACTCATTGGCTTTGTCCCTGTTCTAAGCCTGTCTGAACCTTACTTTTCCCCTTATTTTCTCTTCTTGCTATACTCCTTCCTTCTTGACCTTGTCCCCTCTGCAGCATTAATCTACAGAACCTAACTTTATTCTAGCCCTTGTGCATTTCTTTTACTACCTTTTTCACTTTTCTCCCTCTTTGACTTACAAATGACAACACTAGAACCTTAAGTGCACCTGTACTTCATTGTAACTTAAACCTATGCAAAGACTCTATGCTACCATTCTTCTTCTTAGACACAATTTTTATTTTGTATTACAAACACTATTATTTCTGTTATGCAGCTGAACTTTAGTTCATTTTTAACTGTTGTATCTAGTAATTTTACTATGTTTGGAGCCTATCTCCCTGTGAACTTAGTTATGTGTTAAGTATTGTATTTTGTAATTTTTTTTACTATTTTTGGAGCTTAACTCCCTGGGCCTCTACTGAAAATGGACATGTATCCAGCTAGACTAGCCCAGTCAGCAAATGTAAAATAAATAAATAAAAAAAAATATATATACATATATGTATGTATGTATATATATATATATATATATATATATATATATATATATATATATATATATATATACATATACGAAGAGATGTACACATGGCATATATATGTTGCACTATACAGATGTGTATACAGACATATGTATGGGTATACATGTGCATGTAGATGTAGACATATATAGACCTATTATATGTATACAACCATATTCCTGTCATGAGTAAACCTCACAGTTGTGTATACCCTCCCAGATTTATCTCACCATATGCATCTGCTATGTGTACATTATGATAAAACAACATATGTGATGCAACAGTCATATTAATAACAAGGACTACACAATTTAGGAACTAAAGGCAATTGTGCAATGCTACTCAATATGTGTATTGACAGCTATATTGGTAAAACAACAACTGTCTTCACGGTGGTCATGGTGCAGTGGTTAAGTGTTGTGACTTCAGTATACAGAGTCCTGGGTTCAAGACATGCAAGGGCTGTTCATTTTGTTGCTGGTCAGAACAAGGGCTGTCAGATACAGAGTGGTTAAGGCAGTTTTGAGCAGCTTTAAACGAATTTGAGCGGCTTTGCGCAAAGCTAAGCAGTGCTGCGCTATGGGTAAACGTACTGGCACTTACACAGTGTAGGCTTCGCTTACAAGTGGGCAAATCAGCTCAGCTGTTATACTGCAGCAATGCTGATACTTGCTAAGCATGGCTTAGCCCTGGTAACCAGGTCACACCACCCAGTCTGATAAGCTGTAATAAGTGCATGTAATGCCATGTACAATTCATGCTCCTATGTGCTGTCAGTACAGTAGCAAGGGCTGTGAGTGTCATGTGTGGGACACAGACATATATGAGGCCTGGAGAGCACTGTTATCCATGTGAATGTGTTACATACAGGTGTAGTAGCCCAGGGTATTTGCTGTCACACTAGCATGTAGTGTATCATGGAAGTACTACTGTTGACAGTGGTAACCCAGACAAGAGCAGATTGCTAAATATAGTACTGGCAACAGGCACACCTGTGGGCATAGCTGGACACTGAGGCCTTCCTGTTGTATCCCCGGTGTGTGAGCTGTGCCACAGTATATACCCCTTACTGAGTAATGATCCGTCATGTGGAATGTAACTGTAGACTACTGTCTGTACAGCACATGTTAGTGAGGGCTTCCGACATGTAGTTATGGCATACATATTGTTGTTAGATGTCTATCTGTCAACACACTTATGCTACTGTATAGCTACTTGTCAAGCTGATGACTGTCAGTTCCTGTACCAATGTGCAGATGGCAGGTATCCAGCTGAGATATGTACAGGCAACCTAAGCTTGATTGACACTAACATGTCCAAACTGAGTAAGAACTGGCACATATAAGAGATGTCACCCTGTACACACCACATGTCATGGGTACCTCCACTACACTACCACAGTCAACAGAACATGCTTGGGTACAGGTCTCCATCACAGTCACTAACCATGTGTTGTAATGTATGTTGCATACATGTCAAATTGATCACCTCAGTGGCCATGTGCAGGAGGCACCTGAAGGATTGGCTGATGCATATCATTCTCACCCTGAGGGTCACCACATTAGTGTCTGTCAATAGATTGCCTGCTGCCACCTGGCAGGTGGCAGGATACCATTATACACATAACCCCTACACATCCCATCTCCCGTTGGACAATAGCTAGGTACACAGCTATGACCACCTGCAGTGATTCATGCTTGTACTGACACATGTGTATGTGTGCATGACTGGGTATAGCAGTGTCTGTGTGTTAGCACACCTGTACTTGGGAATTCCATGAGGGCCTTCACAACCAATGCAACACCCATTGCCATAGTCAGTTGTGGCTGCTGCTGTATGGGACATTACATGTACCCTGTTAAGCCCCCTCATACTGGCTACATGAGCCTTGCAGTACCAGCACAACAGTGTTTTACAAATGGGTTGATAGGCATGGGATACCCATTGTGTTCTGGCATATGTGTGTGTAGTTGTGCATGTCCGTATATCTGTAGGGTACAGCATTCCAAGGCCACATACTCCTATTACAATACCCATTGCCACACAGTAGTACAGATAGTGTTGCTGCTGCCCATAGGTGAGGCATGACAATGCAACACCCTACTACGTGTGTGGCATGTGCATTAGATGCATATCCCTCTAGTATCACTGTTGGGGTATACTATGGGTTGTATTGCAGTTGCAGCCAATATGTGATGGTGGGTATGGCAGAGTGTCATCATGGGTTTCTGGGAGTCCAATATCCACTGGGGGATGTGGGTGCTGTGTACATTGTCATTACACCAAGGTACACCCAGTATATGTCCCTTGTACCATGTTATGATTACCACTGTCACCATCAACCGTACAGATAACTGATACCACAATCCAAGCCAGTTATGCATGTGCTAAGTGCAGCCTATCTGTAACACATTGGACACACAGTCAAGTTAGTTAGCAGCGATATGCCTTGGTATCTCAGATGTGTGTCTGGCTGTTATATGTTTGTTAATGTGTATATGATGGTATGTCACACTATGTATTGTCACTATACACCCATTACATCCCCCATTAGCATACTGTACATGTCTGTGGATATTCTGCATGTAACATGTAACTTGGAATACACCTCCCCCTAAATGCTGTGTGATGTGTGCAATGTAAGCCACACACATCAGTATCACTACATAGCTAGGTAGGGGTCTAGTCCCAGTGTTGCCAAGTAACAATGTGCGTGCATGTGGATGAGTCTACATCAGGTTGCAGGGTATATATGCCTCAGTGGGTCACCTGTCCATGTGGCATAGGCAATAACCATTTTAGTAACCTGTGACATGTGTTCCACTGTACCCCAGATATGTCACAGCCATGGTGTCACCACAGTGCCATACCCCATTGTGGAATATGACTGTAGACCATCCTCATGCTGACACATGTACACCTACTACACAAATGGATAACATTATAAGGATCGCAATAAACCAGTGTTACTAACATCCATAATGCAGCATTGCTGGACAGCTACACTACCTGCCATTCATGGATTACACTTTACTCCTTACAACATGTTACACTACAGTGCTGTGGTACACTGTAGTACAGTCACCATGTGCATCAGAACCATATTAGCCTGTCCCTGCATTGATGGTATGGATGACAGGGATGTGGCACAGGTATTATCATATGCACAGGGTGTGATGTTGGGGCCGAGGGTGGGCCATACATTTGACACGATGTGTGTGGGTGAGGGGTGTACTGTGGTGAGCTGGGCATGGTGATGTGGTGTGTGTAGGTATGGGATTGACATAGGTGTGTTTGCATAGTGTGTGGGTATGAATGCACACAGTTCTGCCAGCCATGTGGCTGTCCTACACAGGTGTTTATGGACAGCTGCAGACTATAACTGGCAGGGTGTGAAGTTCACTGCCTCCGGCCATGGACACGTGGACTGTGCCTGCCAGGGTTTCCATGGGCACATCCAGGTACAGGTCTTCGATGTGCTACTCTCACCTGATGATGACAAATGTCTTCAGGTACCAGGTCCCTCCTGGGACTGCCCAGGACTATGTGCTCATGGTCTGCTGTGGTGTGGTGTGGACAGTGCCCCCCTGCAGTGCTGGGACTGGTACTGCCACTATGGGAGCCCCTTGGTGTCCTAACACGTCCATGTTGACTACCAGCTGTTGGCATTGTTGGCCTACATCCACGTGGCCATCGCTGCACTCCCACCACATGTTCAAACATGGACAGACCATGGTTGATGAGGGCCATCATCTCACCAGACCGTTTATCCATGAACTCAGTTAATCCACAGATGGCACCACCCAGTTCATGGGCATTGTCATTTGGAGATGTCAGAGCAGGACTCTGCAGCCTCAGGCCCTGTCTGTGGTAAAGTTCTATTTGTGCCTGTGCCGCCATGACAGCCTGGAACATGCACCTGCTGGTACCAGCTATTTCACCTCTGCCAGGGGCATGATGTCCAGGGGTCCTACCATGAGCACCCTGGGACATCTGCCTATGTGGTGCACTGCTAGACATCCAGTTATGCCTGCTGTGACTGGACACAGTAGGCATGGTTACCGCACTTTCCTGTGCACTACCACCGAATGCCAGCTGTCCCCCCGCTATGGCCATGGGGTGTGTATAGGCACTGAAACTGTGTACAGGATTGGGGTGGCTAAAAAGAGGATGTCAAATGTTGGTGCAGTGTCGGCCCCTGACAACCCCGCCTGTGCCTGAACATGACTAGCATCATCTTCGGTGTCTGTATGGAAACCAACATCAGATTGCATGCAGGAGGGACCTTGACCCACTTCGCCACCTGTGAAGGAAAACAATACATGCACTTTAAAATCTGTACAGCATTCCCTAACAGTACACACACACACACACACACACACACACACACACACACACACACACACACACACACACACACACACACACACACACCTCTGTATTACCTACCTGTCCATGGCTTTACAGAAAGTCCCACGTATATGTCCATGTGGTACCCCATCCTGCATCACACTTGTTAACATACACACATTGATACCACTCATTAACATATCAGTTCTCTAAATGCCTACACAAGCAGTCACATCATAAGGCCTGTTGCTACTTTACCTGCCTGACCTGTGTGTAGTGGTTTTACATGGCCTCACTGCTGTCATTCAGTATGCACCCTCTGTATGTCTGGACATCATGAGCATGGCCCCTATATGTGTGGGCTGCTATGTTCTATCCATAATATCATGCACTAGTGTGTCATGTGTCTGTAATGCTCAGTACATGCCAGATATGCTGCTCCTTCAGCCTATCATGTGACAACTGTAATATTTGGATACACTCCCTGGTGTTGACTAGTACTTCCCCAATGCATCTGTAGTGCTGTATATGTGGGTTGTAGGTGATCTCTCTGCTGAATGCAATATTAAGGGTGTACCTGGTATCTACCTTCCCTCTGGATGCCTGTTCCATGCTACAGACCATATTATACTATCAGCTGTCCTGTGATTACACACATGACAGGTATTCCTGGTGTGTAATGTGGCAGTCCATGTACATGTACTGCATGATCCCAGAGGGAGGTACTGCTGTATGAACACCCCACAATCACAGATGTGCATACATGGCCAGCCACACAAGCACACACACATGCACACAAGCATCCTACATGCATCAACCTTCACTTGACCAGAGTGACCATACAGACACACTGACTACCCACCAGGACGCACACACATGCACATACAGGTGAGGTTGCACAATGAAAGTACACACAGTCCTCCCATTACCCCTCTGTCAACATGCATAACATATGGTACCCAACAGCATGCAGTGCAGCTATAGTCAATCCATGCTGGCAATATTATACATGTGTGTGATGCATGTGCTGTGTCACTATCTGAAACCCCTTCCCCTGGATACCACTGCGCCCACGAACACGGTATTTCTGTGAACCTGTTCTGCACCCTGCCATGTACTGTGCACCACATATCACAGGTATATGGCCTATTGCTGAATGTGTACTACTGTGTCGGCTATGTCAGCTTTAATGCTCACAGCCCCTATGTTTTCCAGCAACACATACCTGGTATGATATGTGGCCAGATGTCATTTGTGAATGCCTGATGTCTGATGCACAGCTCTCAACATCAGTGGACCATGTATAACCAATCCAATACTTTTTCACTGACAACCATCAGAGCATACCATACTTATGGGGGGGAGGGTGTACACACCTTTATTGATTTGACACACCCATCCTTGATCTGCCATGGGACCACATCACCATATATTTTAGCAGTACATGAGCTCGATATGTGACATATGTCCTGTACTTTCACATGCAGTGTCTACAGATTGTGTTAGGTGTGTGGCTGCTGACCTCAAGGCATACACACTGTGTGGGCATATGTGTGCACACCCTTATCATGATGGTTTATCGCACCTCTTGTTGTGTGTGCTACAGCAGTCACTACTCCTGGCAGGGGGATACCAGCTTGGGCCATCTGCAATTGCCAGTGTATGTTCAGTCTACCCTACACATGTCCCTCTGCTCAGCATTATTGCAAGGTCTACTCATGTGCACATCCCTTGGTGTTCACACACTGCAATCACTATTGCTCTGGGGGTAGGGTTACGTCTGCCACAGGTCCTGAACCTGACTATGTGCGGATACTGCCATTCTTAGCATCCTTAGGATCCTTGTTGCAGTGCACTGGTGTGTCATCCTGACAACCCCCCTCCTTCAGTCATTTTGCAGATGCATAACAAGTAAGACCTACACATGTGTCACTTTGCAGTGTCCCATACACTGAACACCACATGTCACAGCCTAGTCCCAGCTGATTATGTGGCCTACTGTATTGCCATATGCCATAGTGTATCTCTGCAGCAATTGCCATTGTCCTACAGATATATACACTGGTGTTGCACTGTATATGGGTGTTGTTTCAAACATGTCCCTACTGTAGGCCATGTCTCCCACCATTATGTTACTCCCTGTGGACACATTCTGCAATGATAGGATGTTAGTTCAAACATGTCCTTACTGTAGGCCATGTCTCCCATCATTATGTTACTCCCTGTGGACACATTCTGCAATGACAGGATGTTACTTATCATGCAGGTGTCTGACATACCCTTCCAATACCCCATCATGGTCAACCCTGTGATGCTGTGCATTTCACAGCAACAATACGTGCACATGTACAGCATGCATTATGGGTAGGTGTGTTAGATGTGTGCATGGAATATACCATAGCCATTACATGCCTGGTGTGTTGGGAAGCATCTACATAAACCATACTCCCCAGCTACAGATTGCTGCCTTGGTGGTATCCCAGAGGGACCTACATAAGAGGGTGAGAGATGCAATGTCAGTGGCCACACCTGTGGCAGTGCTACAGGGTGGGTGCAGTATTACAATAGATCAACGGTACATTTCCACAATACTATCACATCTGGACATCTGTTTATCACTACTATGCAGCAACACAATATATCTATGACATGTCAGATATGCAAGATCTACCTGTACCGATGTGGATGTATATGCAACAGTGGTCTACTGATGTGCCCTGTGTCCTTACCTGCATGCTCCTCGGCCAGTGTGTGGGTAAAACCCACCTCCACAAAGTTGTCTGGCAGTTGGTGGCTGGCTGGACAGGCAGGTGCCATGAGGGTGGCCAGGAGCTCCTCCATACATGTTGGGGAGATGGATTGCATGCCCCCCCATGGCGAGGTGATCCCCCTGGAATGCAGAAGCACACTGACGGGCATTGCGAAGCAGGTCAGTACAATGATACCGGACCTGCTCATAACTGCGGTTGTGCAGTCCAACATCATTGACCCTGTGGACTAGGTCATTTCACAGGGTGGTCCACTCCTGCTGGTCATGAGCAGCCCTGTCAAACAGCACTGGGTAGTGCTGGATTAGGTATGTGATGAGTACTTCATTTTCAGCTGCCGAATAAGTAGGCAAATGTGCATGTGACATCTTGGCTGAAAGACATAAAGATGGAAACAGGTCTGAGCAACTCATACAGCAAGGTTACCACAGTTTGTAATACACATCTGTGTCACCCCCTCACCATATCAGCTACAACAAACTATATACACAACTCATTAGGTATGGCTACAGCTTACCTACCAGTGGGACAGATATTGTATTGTACCACACTTTCTGCTATGTGATTGTAGCCATGTTCCCTGTGTGGACACTATCATTGCTGGCCTGCTACATACTATTTATCTGCATGCCATTGTCAGGGCCACTATGGTTTCATATATGCCTGTGGTATGGCTTCTTTGTGATTGCTGCACATCTGACATTCTGTGTTATTGGGGATATCTATGCATGCTGTTGGACATGTTCCGGTATTGTGTAGACTATTACTACCAACATATGTTCTATAACAGTGACACAATAACATGTAAATGTGCTATTGGCCAGCAGAACCACTTCTCCAAACCCATCTGCCCATGTTACCTGGCCACATCACATGTGTGTCCCAACCTGGGGCCTTCTCATGTACTGGTCCAGCAATACCATCAGGTGAAACCAACCCAGCGAATGTTGTCCCCCCCCCCAGGGGCACACACAAACATATTCCTGTCCCCTGAAATCAGGTCCAGGGTCTGTTCCATAACGGGCTCCACAGACACATGTGGGATGCGCTACATCACTCTGAGGCACCCAGTACACATTCACAGGGCCAACATGCTCCTTCTGCTCAGCCTCCAGGCCAGGCACCTTCAGGACATGGACTGCTGCTGTGAGTAGCAGTGGGTGTTAGGCTTGTTCCCATTGTGCCCATATTGGGGCCCATGGGGCATCCACATCACAGATCACACACACCATCCAGGGTGTTTATCCACCACATGTATCAAATACCACCCCCGTAGACTGTCCTCTATATCTACCAACCCTGACCACCTTCACAACTATACCTGCCATACTTCCCCATATTCCCATTCCATACTTCGCAGACGAGGGCAATGTGGTCCCAACAAGGGATTAACATGTGACATACCCATCCATGTTGCACACACTGCCAGCTGTAGATATCTGTGTGTATTGCTATGTGTGCTGTTGCCTTGCACATAGCATGCATCACTGTGGTAGTAATATAGGGGAGATGTATTTACATACATATATGTTTGTGTTGGATACAGAGTGATTAAGGCACTTTTAAGCAGTTGTAAGCAGGTTTGCATGGGTTTGCACGAGGGTAAGCACTGATAACCTCCAGTTAATGATGCTTACAGAGAGTTAACTTCTAAATTGCTTAACCTGTGTGCGCATTGCTTACCCCCACAGAAACGGGCTTAAACCCGCTTACTAGTGCTTACATATGCTTACTACTGCTTACTGGGGCTTAAACTTGCTTACTAGTGCTTTATTATTATTTATGACACTGATACCTCATATGTGCATTTAATGCAGTACTTCTCTTCACAAATATATGTTATTTACCAGGTTATGCAACAACAATATTGGTCATAACGTGCTTTGCCATGGAAAATGGAATGTGCTGTAGTGGGACTCGAACCACAAATACCTGCTCATATGGTGAATGCTCTGCTCCACCACACTATTACTATACTGCTGCATATATCTTCCTTGTTATCCTCTTCAGCTATTTAAGCTGCATTAACCATAGCTAAATGATGGGCACATCCACGCACCTACGGTTAGCTTTAATTGGATTTTAAAATAAAACAAAAAGGTTTGTTCATTTTATTTGTAATTACTTGGTGTTGTACACGAGGAGGAATGTTGGTGGGGATATGCAGACACCTATGAACAGTCTCGCTCATTTCTTAGCCCTTTCTGCTGTTCTTCATTGTGGGGGCATATATATTCTGAGAGCTCTGCTCTCAGACATGCACCCTGCACTCTTACATGCTTCATGTAAGATTAGGAGCTCAGGCAGTGCACCTCATTAATATGCATGGCGCACTGCCGTCCTGCTCCTAAACAGCTGCTTCTGTACAGGACTAAGCTAGTCCGGCACAGGAGATTAGTAAATCCGGGGGATGGTCTTTTCAACAACACAAGCTTGTCATGTTAAAGGTTACTTATCAAAGAGCTATAAAATAATTAAGAAAATGAAATTATATCATGCAGAGAATATTTGGGACAACTATAAAATAATAAATAATCAAATGTCAAATGACAAGAAATGAATACTTCTCTCCACAAAGCAAACATCTCATTCATTGCAATGGAAACTGTTCACATGTAAATTTATTCATAGGTCTTTTATAATACCACATAAAATGGAAATAATGTTTTAACAAAATATAGAATATTGAAGATGTAAAAGGAACTTGAGAGCAGATTGGTGGCATATGTTTTATAATTGTCATTTACTTAAACCATTTTGGGATAAAGTTAATTTTTTCTTGCAAATAGTTTTCAATGATAATTTCCATTTGTCTAAATCTGATTTTGTTTACTGCTTCCATACCCCAACGTGTTGCTAGATCAAAGTTTTCACTTTTATGGAAACTACTGCCTATAGCATGCAAAACCATTACTACAAACTGGAAAAGTAAGACTTCACCCACATTTAAAGAATACAGAAGCATCATATTGACTGTATCATGAATGGAAATGAGAACCATTAGAATGAGAACAGAAAGAACCACGTCTTATTACAACTCATGGAAGAAAGGGAATGAAATAATACAGAGAGATGACTGTAATCCCTCATTAGAGATTTTATAGTTGTTGACTGCATATAGTTGTTAACCTGTGCAAATTATGTTTTATACTGCAAAGTTATGAAATTGCATTAATTCTGAAAAATCAATAAAAACATTTAAGCAAAAATAAAGATGAACACCATTACAAAACCATTGAAAACACTAACGGTCTACCTGTGAAACAACATGTTGAGTTTCTACTTGCCTCTCAACCACTTAAACATACCTATAATGAGACCCCTTCCCACACAGAGACTCCTGGCTATTAAGAGAAGGACTGACATGCAACCTTAGACATCTTAACCACTTAGGTAATCTCTTCCTCCAAACACCCCAAACTAGGCTTCACTGCAGATACCATGCTTTCTTAGTCCTTGATCCCAAACTTTGGGAATATTTCCCTTCTTTTCTTAAACATCATTCCTCTTAACCATTTTTCTAATCAGAAGTAAAAGCATATTTTACTTGAAAAGCTCACTCAGACTCTGCCATAGATTGCTGTGAGGGAAAGGTTAATCAAAAGTGCTCTCCATGGCACCTGCAATGTGTCCAGAATTGTCACTTTCTGCAAGTCATATGGAGTTACATGTAGTAGCATACCTAAATAAGACTGTAAATTATTTTCTTTTATGAAATCTATTGTTTCTAAAAACTCTTGGAAATGTCTGGGCATTCTTCTTCCACATTGCCCTAATTTCTGCCTGCAAATCCTGGTATTTTATGACTTTGTGTCTCAGTAGACATAAGACACTATAATCACTGGATGTAGCAATTTCAGAAATCAATGCCACTTGTGTCTTCTTTTCATGTACTACTGTATCTGATTTTGTCGTATCTATTTTTGAACTGTTGGTAATTGGTGTTCCCATGTGATATAAACTTCATCATTCTCTGTAATGTTTTGTGGCTCATGTTTCCAATGCCTCTCAGGTACTTCAGTATTGTAATGCTTGCACAATCCCCATGCAACAATCTTGTCACATTATTATGCCTTTTAGTATACAGGCCATCTGCCATTAGTGTACCACACCCAGCAACAAGATGTGTAGCTGTTTCCAGTTCTGTTTTACAGAACCTGCATTTTTCTGTCTCTCCCAAATGCTCAATGGACTTTGAAAACCAACATGTATGTAGTTCAATATCCTGGGCTGCCAATATTAGCCTTTCTTTCAGTTTAAATTCATCTCTACTTAACCATTCTTGCATCAGATTCTGATCAGGATGAGGTTGTTCCAGTAGTTTTCTGTACTTGCAACTATATTTATGCCTTTTCCACATTTCCTGCCTTCTCATCTGATCCTTCACCCTATATTCCTTCTTTATTTTTTGGCATATTCAGTTGCTGCCTGATTTTTGTCTACTTCTGGTTTGGTTTCCATTCCTGATTGGCACCAATATGCTTCTGCTAGACTAAGCAGGGAAGTCATTTTAGACTTGCTGTCTTCATATTTCAAACTTTCACTACATTTGGATCTGATGAGGTCAGCAGATGTGTATGTAGTCCTACAAATGCAGATCTATATATGCAATCAATTTTGAGGGGCCTCATACCTCCTTCAGAATGAGGCATATATATATCTTTACAAATAAACGTACCGCATACGAGCAAAACAATGAAGAGGTTATATATCTTTGGTTTTCACAGATTTTTACTGTAGATATCATTTGATGAGTGAGCATTTTTCTTGTTTTTCTGACCAACTGATCTAATACCTTTTAGGGCCAGTCAATCACTCCAAAACTATAAGTTAGAACAGGAAGAGCAAATAGGTTTATAGCTTGAACATTTTTCCTAGATGTCAGTGCCGTTTTCATTATTAATTTTAGTTTTCTAAAATGTTCCTTACTGAGTTTTGTTTGCATTTGCTCATATTTTATTGTCGATCCTTCATCAGTTCTCAAATATTTATACAGTCCCTCCTGCTCAAGTTTGTTTATATAACATTCCTGTCCCAGGCTGATATTTTCTTTGTGCTACACCTTTCCTGCTTTAAATGTTACTTTTGTACATTTTTCAAGACAAAATGACATTCTTATATCATCTAAGAAAGTTTTGACCACTTCCAGTTTTTCTTTGATCTCCTCATCTGTGAACTACACAATTTTAAATTGTCCACAAAAAGAAGATGAGAAGTGTTTATACTTTCTTGTTTTCTGGGTGCCAATTGTAACCGTGACCTAATGTATTAAGTAGACAGCTTAATGGGTTAAGAACAAGACAAGAGAGCAGCAATGACAGCGAGTCACCCTGGAATATTCCCCTTTTAATTTTTATCCCTGAGATAATAATTTGTCCTTTATCATGGCTTAGCTACAAAGTGGTTTGCTACTGTTTCTTGTTCACTGTAATATAACTGATCAATATAGGGTGTATCTTATACATCTGTAAGCATTCCTTTATCCATGAATGCAGGGTGCTGTCAAATGCTCACAACCATACATAGGTTCATAGGTGCATAGGTTCATACTAGGCTATCTGCCCTAGGGCATTTATAAGCCTAGCCAGAGTGTGTTTGGCTTTCGCCACCCATTTTAAATTCATTTTGCTATGCCCTTTTTCGAGGTTAGTATACTGTGCCTCTGTCTAACAGTGACACAGAAGTGATACTCGGGGTAAACCTACTATCTCCCATCCACTCATCAAGATTCCTCTTGAAGAGAGTCAATGAGGGACTCTGCCTAATCTGGACTGGGATTTTATTCCAGAGTGAAGGGAGCCTCTGGGTTATGAATCTGTCCTTCCAGCATGTCCTATTTATTTCAGTGCTGAGGTTCAAGTCTCTCGAGTGCGTAGCTCGATGGGATTTGGATTTTCTGAGGTGCAGCATGTCCATTAATTCCGGGTTGGACATGGCTTTATACGTCAGGCACAGATCGCCTCTGAGCAGGGGGTATGCCACTGAGTAGAGCTGGAGTTTCTTTAACTGGGCAGCATGTGCATCTGTTTGAGCCCTTTGATCCTCTTAGTGAGGTACTTTTGGGGTCATTCCAGTTGCTGCAGGTGTCTGGTAAGGTACATCCCAAAAGGGGCACTGTACTCAATTATGGGCCTGATGAGGGATGAGTAAAGAGGCACAATGACCTCCCCTGATCTAGATGTGAATCCCTTCATGATTAGGTGAGTTATATAAAATGTTTTTCTAACCACTTTGGCCAAGTGGTTGTCAAATGAGAGATTGCTATCAACTTGGGTCCCCAGGTCCCTAATTACTTCTTCTGTACTTAATGGATTACCACCTATGTGATAATTTGTGGGCACTTTGTTTTTGCCAAAGGGGATGACTATACACTTTTTGGCATTTAGCTTGAGGCCATGGCTCTGGCACCCGTTGTCTGTTTCTATGAGGCCCTTTTGGAGGAGGCTTGTGTCGGCTGGAGAGTCGATTATGGCGCCCAGTTTGCAGTCATCTGTGAACTTGGTCAGCCACAGTCCTTCCATGTTGGCCTGTACCTCAGAGAAATATATACTGAAAAAGAGAGGTCCCAGGACTGAGCCTTGTGGGATGCCACTTGTAACTGGTTTGGAGTCTGACATGGTCCAGCAATTCTAACCATGTGGGTTCTGTCCTTGAGCCAGTTTGAAACCCATCTAGTGACATAGGGGTTTATATTTAAGCTGGTGAGCTTATATATAATGCCCGAGTGGGGTATTGTATCGAAGGTTTTTGCGAGGTCCAGGTAGGCTGTGTGGACCACCTTCCCCTTGTCAATGGCCTTGGTGACTGTTTCAAAGAAATCGACCAGGTTTAAGAGGCAGGATCTGCCCTTAACAAAGCCAAACTGGGTAGGATCCAGTGTCTGTAGGTCCCCAATATCTTTATTTATGAGGTCCATGATGATCCTTTCCATAGCTTTGCAGACCAAGCTAGTCAGGCTTATGGGGTGATAGTTTCCAGGATCCGTTGAGCCACCACCTTTGTGGAGAGGGACCACTGTTGCTGTACACCACTATTTGGGTACATATCCTGTAGTAAGGCTGAGATTGAACAGTAGTTTTATGTTTGGGTTTAGCTCTTCTTGGAGTTCATGTAGGACGCAGCCTGGGACACCGTCTGGTCCCATTGATGCTGTGTTTTTTGCTTTGGAGAGGGTGGCTCTTACCTGAGCATCTGAGATGTCAGGGGGGCAGCACTCTGCTGGGATAGATATTTGCCCTTTTGGTGGGGAGGGGGGAGAAGTTTGCGCTGAACCTGTCAGCTAGGATGTTGGCAATGTCTGTGGGTTCGGTGTATTTTTTGTCATTTTGGACTAATTCTGAGCATATCTGGGAATTCCCACCCAGGTTCCTAACATAACTAAAGAAAGCCTTGTGATTATCCTTAGTGTCCTTTGCAATTTTTCTCTCAAAGCTGGCCTTAGACGATTTTATGAGTGCCTGTAGTTTTTTGCTAATACTGATCAGAGATGCCTTCCCTTTTTGGGATTTTGCTGTATCATGAAGTAGCTTCCTCCTTCTATTGTATAGTTTGTTTACGGCTGGGGTCCACCAGACAGGACGTCTGCCTTTGGAGGATTGGGTCTTGGTTTTATTTGGCATTGCATGATTCATGCATTCCTGAAGGTGTTCATAGAATGCGTTTATAAAGGATTCTGCGGTCTGGGCCATATTTTCCACAGGCCCGGGGGCTTTGAAGGATTCCACCTCGGTTTTGAGGAGTGAGAAATTTGCTTTAGAGAAGTTTTTCACTGTGGTTTTCTGGGCAGGGGGTGAGGTTGGGATGTGAATATCCAGTGAGATTAGTTTATGGTCTGATCTTACCAGTGAGGGATATACTTCTGGTCTGGAGCATAGAGTCCCCATGTTGGTGAGGATCAGGTCCAGTATGTTTTCCCCTCTTGTGGGAGTGGTAACAAATTGTTCCATAGCATTTGAGTTTATAAATTCTAGGAACCTTTGGGCTAGGGTGTTGGAGCTTGAGTAATGCTCCCAGTCTATGTTTGGGTAGTTGAAGTTGCCCAATATAATGGTGTATGGAGAGACCTTCATATTTTCCAGTGTTCTCAGGAAGGCTGTTTGGGGTTCCTGGGTTTAGGAGGGTGGTCTGTAGCAGGCTATAAACTGGAAGGCAGTTTTACCCACTGTTAGTTGCACATGGATAGTCTCTGATGCTTCGTGCTGTACCACCAACCTGGAGGTGTGGGTATCTTTGATGAATATTGATACTCCCCCTCCTTTTGTGGTTCGGTCCAAGTTTTGGGGATGAAAAGCATGGTATGAGGTATAACCTGGTAGTGCTGGGGTGCTCTCGGGAGCCTTGAACCAGGTTTCTGTTACTGCACAGATATCGATGTTCTCCATGCTAAGGAGAGTTTCGAGTGCATGCATCTTGAGGTTTAGACTTCTGGCATTGAGTAGCATTACTCTTCGTTTCTTATCCCTTGTGGTACCTATGGAGGTGGGTTTGTCTTTTGAGCCTTGCCTAAAAAAGGCACTATGGGGGTAGCAAGAGCCTTTGCCAATATCTGAAAGCCCAGGGGTGACAGGTGCAAGTCGTCCCTAGCGCAGCATCGTGGGTTGTCGAGCATGTCAGCCCAGGCTGACAGGCATTGGATCCCCTTTGAATGACACCAATACTTAAGCCAATTGTTGAAATTGATCATCTTGTCTTCATATTGTGGCATCATTTTTGGTGAGGGTAAGATGCTACTCAAGGTCAGGGTCATACCAGCCTGGGCTACATGCTCAGAGAGCTCCTCTATGTCTCTTTTCATGTAGTCCAGGGAGGTACGTTTCAGGTCATTCACACCAGGATGGACAATGACTGAGTCATATTTGTACTTGCCTTGGAGTGACCTGAGTGCTTGTGTTATGTGGCGGATCCTAGCGCCCGACAGGCAGCTCACCGTGACCTTCTCCTTGTTCAGCCTGGTGAGCGGGACGTCAGTGTGCCTAACGATAGAGTCACCTATTACAAGTGTATCAGGTGTGTTGTTTAGCCTTAAGGGCTGTGACTGTTCAGCACACTGGCTTTGTGAGCTATGTGTTGCACGTGTTTTGTTTTGGGGTAGCAGTTGCTTGGGTGTCTGCTTTGGAGGTCTCTGCTGCTTAGGCAGATTTTTATTTAGAGCTTCTGAGTATGTTTTTGTGTGTTTATGTGTTTGGTTTGCTGTCGTGGTAGGTCTATGTGAGACTGGAATTGTAGTGAGTGTGGTTTCCTTCTCCTCCTGACTGGTTATGCCAGTACTGAGTTGAGAGAGCTTAGCCTCCAGTTTGGCTATATGGTTGCATCTCTCTCATGTGTTGGAATTTGTTGGGAGGAAGAGAGGGTTGTCTGTGTACATGAGGCAGTTGTAACATTGCCTCAAGATTCCCAGATTCACCAGCTGGACCAGAGAGGAGATTGACAACTGACCTTTGGACATGCTAGAATAGTATTGGGAATTCCTTTACAATTGAAAAAAGGGCCAGTGGGAACAAGGTACACAAGGGGAGTTTGTGAGGGTGTAGTGCTTTTAATTTTTTTGTGCTGACTTATATAATTGCTTTAGTGAGCAAGTGCCAGGTAACTTAAATGCAATGTCTTACAGGTAACTTAAATGCAAAAATGACAAACAGTAACTTTCTTTCAAGTGAAACAAGGAAATAAGTACAATAAGCAATGCAGATATCACTAGGGATCCACAGAAGCACTGAAAAGCCTAATTTTAGGTGGAATTAGCATTTCAGGGAAATAACAAGCAAACAAACAACAAGCATACAAACAAAGCTAGATTCAGCAGGCCTGGATCTAGTCTATGCTACAGCAAACAAGGTGTACCAATTTCAGTAAGAAACAGTTCAAATATGCAGGCACTATAAGCCTTTAATCAGAAATTCCCAGCTCAGAAGGGCAGAGTCCAGCCTCTCCTCCCACAAGAGTGCAGACCACGAACCTTCTTAATGTAAAATAACTGGCCTGAAGCCCAAGTGCTTAAACCAGAACTAATATACTTTTAGAATAACAGACACTGAGCCCTCAATCAGCAGTTCCCAACTTAGAAGGATGTAAGCTACCTGTCCTACCACCACAGTGCAGGCCACAAACCTTCCTAATGTAAAACAACTGGTCTGAACCCAAGTGCTTAATCCAAAAGACTTAGAATGATAGCTACACTTTAATCAAGTTACTACCAAGCATTAATAAATACAATTGAATACTTTAAAGAATGCCTGGATTAGTGCTCAAGTCATACAAACAAAGCTAGATTCAGCAGGCCTGGATCTAGTCTATGCTACAGCAAACAAGGTGTACCAATTTCAGTAAGAAGCAGTTCAAATATGCAGGCACTATAAGCCTTTAACCAGCAATTCCCAGCTCAGAAGGGCAGGGTCCAGCCTCTCCTCCCACAAGAGTGCAGACCACGAACCCTCTTAATGTAAAATAACTGGTCTGAAGCCCAAGTGCTTAAACCAGAATTAATACACTTTTAGAATAACAGACACTGAGCCCTCTATCAGCAGTTCCCAACTTAGAAGGATGTAAGCTACCTGTTCTGCCACTACAGTGCAGACCACAAACCTTCTTAATGTAAAACAACTGGTCTGAAGCCCAAGTGCTTAAACTAAAAGGCTTAGAATGAGTTACACCAAGCAGTAATAAATACAACTGAGTACTTTTAAGATGATGCAAAAGCAAAATAAAGTAGGAAGAAACACAAATACAGTAAAAGCAGATACATTTTTTTTTTCTTGAGTGAGCAAATGAGATGGGCCCAGGAGTTACAGGACAGAAACAAGTGCAAATGCAGGCCTTCAAATTAGAAAGTTGAGAGAGATGGAACCACCCAAATGGCCAATAACTACAAATTCTGGGCCAGAACATCTTGCAGTATTTGTCAGGCCACTGACTCTAAAGTGCTCAAAAGTCACCTTTCCCTCCTCAAAATGTATCTAGACAATCAGCGTCTTAAATACTTAGCTCAGGGTTTGAAACTCCAAACTATACCTATCATATGACTCACTCTGCCAAGTACTCCCCACTCATACTTCAACGCATTGTTAGAGTCAGACTCATCCGTTGACTTATCAGAGCCTCTCCCATATTAGTAATGCAGCCATTTAATACACTGCAATGTTCTCCAGCACCCATGTCTTTCACTGCAACCACCTTTCACAAAATAGCTCTTACATTTTGGAATTCCCTTTCTCCTAAGATAGGAAGCTACCTGAATATAACCACCCTTAGAGCTTTGCTCCATCCTCATGTACTAGCAGCTATACAATACAGATGTTTCAACACTTTTAGTACTCACTTTGATCGTCTACTGCTTCTCTAAACCTATTTCCCAGATATCACTCTCCACCTCATTTCTTTTCTCCCTTCCCTACTGTCTCTCTTGCCTGTCTAATCATTACCCTCTGTCGCCTCGGGCACTTCGTCTTAATTACCATTACTATTTATTTTGCGTGTTACCGAAACAAATGCACTCCATCTTTACTCTATTTATCCCATACAAATATGTTTAATGCCTTCTTTGTGTGTAGATATTTTGTAAAGATATGCAGTTTATCTTTCTGTATAACTTTTTTTAAGAAATTACTTTATTGATAACAGAAACAAATGAGAAATTAACAATGAGCTAACATGGTCAGTGGCACAGAATAGAAAATACACTGCTAAATATATAAAGAATAAGTGTTGTCCTAAAATGTAATTAATTATGCTGCCATGGGATAGACATACCAGGAGTAGAGAAGTAATAGTTCTACCATTGCTTGTAACCAATCTATTAATTTATTAAGCCAGGATACATAAATCCTTACCGGGAAATAAAACATCAGTCACAGATCAGTAAGACAATCCCCCAGCTACCTCTTTATAATAAGATTAAAGATCCAAATTTTAATGCTTTATAAGAAGTTTGGGTACTTACATATTATCACAACCAGATTCCAAAGCTATCAGCATTCGTCATGTTATGGATCTTTGATTCATTTATTTATAAAGCGATCTGTTCTTGGGTTGAAAGAGTATGCAATAATACATAAGTACCATTATTTTTTTTTCATGTGGATGTTTCCTTGAAGTCTATGTATTCTGCAGCACTTGGGCCACTGGTGTGGACTGTACCTGTCCAGATTATTCAGATCTGTGCTGGTAAGCTCCTGGAGTCAACTTAAGATGGACATGTAAGCTAGTGAAGATGTTAACTTTTGTGGTTAAAGTGCTTGTGTGCTATTGTCTCATTTGTCAGTTGGATAGCATAAACGTATAACTCAGAAAAATGACAGTTGTCAACCTTTCTTGGTTAGGAAGATTCTGCGCTAAGTATGGCCCATTTTTCTTTCATATCCATATTGTCTTGTAGCCTATGTATTCGGCAACAACTGTGTCACCTGTGTGAATTTTACTTGTACAAATTATTCTGATCTGTGTTGTTAAGCTCTTGCACCTGACTGATGCTGGACATTTTAGAAACTAAAGATGTTAACTTTTTGTGGGGAAAGTGATTCTGTGCTGCTGTCTCATTTGCCAGTCGCACAGCATAAAGTTAAGTGTTGTGGGGAAAGTGGTTGTGTGCTGCTGTCTCGTTTGTCAGTTGGACAGCATAAAGTTATAACTCCCTAAATATTTCTCAGTAAAACTCAGTGTAATGAAACTCAAGTAACTTGGACAACTTATTTCAGCAGTAGAAGGGCTTGGGAATGAGCCACTTCTCCTGCTCCAAATCTGGTTGCAATAATACTTAAGTACTGAAGTTTGTTTTTCCTGTCATGACACACAAGGTAGCTATTTACAGTTGAATTCTAAACTTATGGTAATTACTTACTTTCACTACCTCCCCTCCCTAAAAGCTCTCCTTATCCTAGAGAATGCTGATGTCTGTGCAGTCACTGAGGCATGGTTTAAAGCCATGGAGAGCACACCAAGAGTGCAAGGTTATAATGCCTTCCACACATTTAGGCCAGCTACTTCATAGACAGGGACTAAAGGTGTAGGTGTCTCTATTTACATTAAAAATACATATACTTCAAGGCTGGTCAAACAGGACAATGCACTTGAGCTGCTCCATGTTCAAATCACCATAGGTAAAATCCAATACCACTTCCTTGCAAGCTATAGGTCCCACTCTATGACCCATACTATGTATTTAAACTTATTAGAAACACTAACTATCCAACCCAAAACCATATTCTTGGGTGACTTTAATTACCCCACTATTAACTGGGAGTCCTATATGACATCAAACATACATGCACAGATTCCTGGAGTTTGTAAACACAAACTCTCCGGACCAGATTGTCAGTACATCAACCAGAGGTGCAACCATATTGGATCTGGTCCTCACTAATATAGGAGACTGTTTCACATCCTCTAATGTAATGTCTTCCCTGGTAAGGTTAGACCACAAAATTGTCTCCTTTGAAGTAAAAATAAAACTTGGACCGGCAGCTAGACCTGGAATATTCAGAAACTATTCTAAGGCTAACATCCTGCTATTAAGTGAGAACCTGGCAAAATGTCAAGCCCCCCATAAACCCTTGAGAACACTTCTGCCTATGCAGAACTGTTCACAGAAACCCTGTACAAGCATGTTAATAGCTGCATAGAGGCAGCTGTACCCACCAGGAAGAAGTACAGAACTAACTCAAAAAACAAGCCACGCTGGTGGAATCACAAAATTAATTGGCTATATAACAGGAGGAAGAAAATCATGGTAAAAATTAGGAGGTAAAGCACCCAGCAGGATAAAAACACTAGTCTCTCATCAAACTAAACAAGCAATTCAGAGGACAAATAAAGTCTACCAAAGCCAAATTTGAGGTACGCTTGGCCTCCCAGGCCAAGAACAACCACAAAGCATTCTTTAGCTATGTCTGCAACCTCAAAGGCAATACACAATTGTGTGCAGAGCTCATTGTAAATGGAGACACCTAAACTGAGCCTGAATATATAGCAAACCTCCTGGCTGATAAATTCAGCTCCAACTTTACTCCTGTCTTTCCCTCAACCTTCCCTCAGAAAATACCATCAAATATAACTCTCCTTACTCTCACTAGGGAACAGATCCATAATGCTGTCTCTCTCTGAGACCAAGAACACTGCAACAATGGGCCCAGACAAAATCACAGGATGCCTTCTAAATAGAATGAAACATGACCTATCAGGGCCTCTGGAATTACTATTTAACTGTAGCCTCCAAACAGGCTTCATGCCTCATGAATGGAGAAAGGCAACAGTCATCCCTCTGCACAAAAGTGGGCCATTTACAGTCCCTGGAAACTACAGACCCATAAGTCACACTAGTCTTACATGTAAAGCCATGGAAAGAATTATCATGGAGATAATCAAGATATAGTAAGCCTCGAGACACTGGACCCAACCCAGTTTGGTTTTGTCAAGGGCAGATTATGCCTACTCAGTCTGGTGGACTTCTTTGAGAAGGTCACCAAAGCAATGGATGAGGACAGAATCATTCACACTGCCTATCTTGACCTGGCCAAGGCATTTGACACAATATCCCACTTGGGCATTCTTGACAAACTCAAGAGGTTAGGTAAATATCCCTATGTCACCTGGTGGATAGCCAACTGGCTCACAGACAGGACCCAGGAAGTTAGAATTGGGGAGCCCATCTCTACAAAGAGGCCAGTCACAAGTGGAGTCCCTCAGGGATCGGTCCTTTGACTGCTCCTTTTTGGCATTTACTTCTCAGAAGTCAAGGCCAATGTCAGTGGTCTCTGGCTGACTAAATTTGCAGATAATTACAAATTAGGAGCTGTCATTGAATCTCACACTGACACAAATGTTCTACAGGAGGGCCTGACACAGACAAACAACTGGTGTCAGAGCCATGGAATAAAACTAAATGTCAAGAAATGCATAATAGTATCCTTTGGAAAGTCATCCATCCCAGGTAACTATCAGATTGACAACACACCCCTTAGAGTTGACCCAGTAGTCAGGGACTTAGGGACACACATAGATAGTAATCTAGCCTTTGATCATCACGTGTCTACGGTGGTGAGGAAATCATTTTATGTTGCGCAACATCTAAGTCCAAGGAAGTCATTGATCCACCGTACTCGGCATTCATCAGACATATCAGTGAGTACAATGCCCCCTTTGGTATGTACCTAACCAGGCATATCCAACAACTAGAACATCCACAAAGATTCTTCACTAAAAGAATACAGGGCATAAGTAATATGTCCTATGCAGACCACCTCAAAGTCCTATCCCTGGATTCTGCATCCTACAGGCTTTTGAGGGGAGATCTATGCCTGACATACAGGGCATTGTCAGACCCCACTGTGATGGACCTCCTGCATATCCAAAAAACAAACAGCACCAGAATTACCCATGCTAAAGATATAAACATTGCCTGTGATATAAATAGGACCTGCTGGAAAGATAGGTATATATCCCAAAGACTACCCTGTCTATGGAACAGGCTCCCCATCCATGTGAAGCAGAGTTGCTCCCTAACTCAATTCAAGTGCAACTTGGACAATTTGATGGGAAACCAGAAAATGCATTCCTGGTTTGGCACCTATGCCTCTAATGGACACAGGTAACCTCTAAATGGTTCATCTCTCAGACCCATGCTTACACTTATCAAGGGTAGCAGAACTTGTCAGAGATTTGGGATGCATGGCTAGGCTTAAAAAGGCCCTTGTGGTTGTTAGCCTAGTAAACACCTATGCAGCTATGAACCTCCAAATTGAAAAAAATTTAATAAGGTCATCAAGTTCTAAACAACCAGGAAATCATGTGATTTCTGCATTCTATTTGTTTTCTTTTTGTCAGTAACAAAATAAGAGTAAGCAGACTATTTTACTATTTCAGCCAGCAATACTCATTAGAAACTCCAAGTAGTAATAAAATAGGGATTAAAAGTAACCTATTCAGTCATAAGTAGTTCAGCAATGTCAGTGTTTTAAATATCAGTAAGTTCCTACAGTCCGAGAAAATGTTTATACATTCTGCTCTTTTTTTCTTTCACACCTCCAGCCGCCCTCAGTATTAGTAGGAAGCATATATTATAACCTACAAGGTATGTAATATATTTATGTAAGTCCTTTCAGGTCAAATATGGAAACAACATGAAATTATAGTGGGCCTGAGAGCTAGGTAAATTTCTCTCCAACAAGAATGGCTTATGTGCATATCTAAAAGCTTGATCCAGTTCTCTTCAGGATTTTGTCATATATTAGTTATACTTGGAATTAAGCATTTATGAAACACACTGACCAACTAACCTTGTTCTTAATAATTTCTCAAAAACGTCACCAATAGTGATTCCTACTGGCCATCCAAAGGTTTCTCTTAGTATTAACAAAGATAATATGCAAACTCCTGTCATACAGATAATCAGATTGTTACAAATCAGATGTTGCCTTGTAATATGGTCACTGAACAAAATAAGATCTATCAGTTAATTGATCCAAAAATGAAATCATTTTCAACCAATCTGTTACCACCCACATTTCAGTTATTATCCAACTTATATAGGACAAGGCTGATATATAATTCTAAACTTCAGTACTTAGAACTATAAATCCAAGACTATTCTTGATATGGCCATGATACTTGGCATTAACCAGCAGGTGTGCAGGTCAGTTACCGAGGCACAATCAGCTGCTACCTAAAGCATTATCGGGATGATGATTGTACTCTGTGGATTGCAGGACAACTTTCATCAAGTCTGGAGTCACATGGAATATAGGGACAGTGAACAGGCAATGTTACTGAGGTCATCAGTGATGAGTGTTGCCTTCACTAGTGCCGCCATCAAACATATTGCAACTGTTATCTTACCTGCGTTCATCATGCATTTATGAAAGTAGGAGGGTCTGGAAATGAGATGTCAGCCTGATTTGGGTAGCAGTTGAATGGTCCTGGATTTATGGTGGCACACCCTCATGTCAATCCCCTGTGGTGGGTATGTGCACCTCAGGAACTATGTACATTTTGGACACTGTGTACACTGGAGGTGTAGCTGAAAACTGTGAGGAATTGTTAGGTAAAAAATATCCATTATGCCCTGGAAAAGCCATGTGCTTAGTCTGTACTTTTACAGGAGCATTTGCTATTGTGATTGTGGGTGATCCCTTCTTCTCTAGTGTTGCAAACAGTGTTATTGTGACATTGTATCATGCCACTTACATGCTGCAGTTGTCAGCCACAAGTTCCCACTGATGTCATCTCTGTGTTCACTTGCACTTGGCACTCCACCAATGAAACCTGTGAAAGCATGAACACACATGACACTATTGTCTGTCCACATACATATGCCACTCTACCCCCACTCTGGCATGGATATATTACTGTATATTAAAATATGCCTACAGTGTACTTTGACAGATACCTTACCATGCAGGTCTGTGCAGTTGTAGAACAGAAATGCCTGGAAAGATGTATATATAGGTGAACCCTGGTCAACCCTTCCCTTCTAACATGCAGGGGGGTGTGGTATACTGTACTGTGATGGAAATGCATAACTTGTTTGTTTCACAACTAACATATAGGTGATTGGTGCAAGCCCAGCTCTAACTTCCAATCCACTTCCCAGGAATGAGGGCCCACTCTCCTGGCCTATGAGTGAGACCAGAAACTTCTCAGTATCAGTGAGTCACTTCAGTGTCCCTGGTCCACCCCCCCCCCCCCGTAGTAGATTTGTCTGTTGCAGTGACCCATTCCTTTCCTTTGCATGGACTATCATATCAGTAATTCTTCATTGAACCAGTTAACAGATACCTATTATGACCTCCCACAGCATTCAAATACTGGACTTGCCCCTACTAAATCTGGTCGTGTCTGTCTGCAGCACCTTTTCTCAGGAGTAGCATGTGTGTAGTGCTTCATTCTTCAAGGTAGTGAACTTTTGCAGAAGTTGCCTCTCTCAGGTAGAAAGACCAGTGCATGTAAACATTTGGCCAGTGGCTATGTATGACATGCTGTGATGTACCCACACTTATGGCCACAGAACCCCTTATGACCCTATTTATCAGCTGCAGTTATTGCTGTGCACAATCTCCCATAGTAGCAGGCAGAGAACCAATGCCATGCAGGTGTCCTGGATTTCAAGTTATATGTACATAGGTTCATAGGTTCATAGGTTCATACTAGGCTATCTGACCTGGGGCAATTATAAGCCTAGCCTGATTCTGTATGGCTTACGCCACCCCTTGATTTGAGTATACTGTGCCCTTTTTAAGGTTTAGTTTACTGTGCCTCTGTCTAATAGTGACACGGGAGTAATCCCTGGGACAAACCTACGATCCCCCATCCACTTATCGATATTCTTCTTGAAGAGATTCAGTGAAGTGCTCTGCCTCACATGAACTGGAATTCTATTCCAGAGTGAAGGGAGCCTCTGGGTTATGAACCTGTCCCTCCAGCAAGTTCTATTTATTTCTGTGCTGAGGTTCAAGTCCCTTGAGTGTGTGGCTCTAAGAGATTTAGATTTACTGAGGTGGAGCATATCCATTAATTCTGGATTTGACATAGCTTTGTATGTCAGGCATAGATCGCCTCGAAGTAGGCGGTATGCAACTGAGTAGAGCTGGAGTTTTTTTAACCAAGCAGCATATGGCATCTGTTTGAGACCCTTGATCCTCTTGGTGAGATACTTTTTGGGTCTTTCTAATTGCTGCAGGTGTCAGGTAAGGTACATCCCAAAAGGGGCATTGTATTCTATGATGGGCCTGATGAGGGATAAATAAAGGGGCACGATTACCTCTCTTGATCTAGATGTGAAACCCTTCATGATGAGGTGGGCTATGTAGAAGGTCTTTCTAACCACTTTGGCAATGTGGTTTTCAAAGGAGAGATTGCTATCAACTTGGGTCCCCAGGTCCCTAATAACTTTCGCTGTACTTAATGGGTTTCCGCCTATGTGGTAATTTGTGGGCACATTGTTTTTGCCAAAGGGTATGACTATACAATTTTGGCATTTAGCTTTAAACCATGGTGCTGGCAGCAGTTATCTGTCTCTGTGAGACCTTTTTGAAGGATGTTTGTGTCAGCTGGAGAGTTGATTATGGCACCCAGTTTGCAGTCGTCTGCGAACTTGGTGAGCCATAGTCCCCCCCCGGTTGCCTGTACCTCGGAAAAGTATATACCGAACAAGAGTGGTCCCAGGACAGAACCCTGTGGGATGCCACTTGTGACCGGTTTCGAGTCTGACATGGCTCCAGCAACTCTCACTCTGTGGGTTCTGTCTTTGAGCCAGTTTGCGACCCATCTTGTGACATAGGGGTTTATATTTAAGCTGGATAGCTTATCTATGATGCCCAAGTGGGGTATTGTGTCAAATGCCTTTGCAAGGTCCAGATAGGCTGTGTGGACTACCTTCCCTTCATCTATGGCTTTGGTGACTGTTTCAAAGAAGTCAACCAGGTTCAAAAGGCAGGATCTGCCCTTGACAAAGCCGAACTGGGTAGGATCTAGTGTCTGTAGGATCCCAATGTCTTTGTTTATGAGCTCCATGATGATCCTCTCCATAGCCTTGCAGACTAAGCTAGTCAGGCTTATGGGGCGATAGTTTCCAGGGTCCATAGAGGCTCCACCTCTATGGAGTGGGACCACTGTTGCTGTACGCCATTCTGTGGGCACATATCCTGTAGTGAGGCTGAGATTGTATAGCTGTTTTATTTGAGGAATTAGTTCCTCTTGTAGTTCATGTAGGACACAACCTGGGATGCCATCTGGTCCCATGGAAGCAGTGTTTTTTGCTTTGGAGAGGGCAGCCTTCACCTGAGCATCTGAGATGTTTGGGAGGCAGCCCTCTGCCGGGATAGATACTTGCTCTTTTTGGGGAGTTTGCACTGAACCTGTCTGCCAGGATATTGGTGATGTCTGTGGGTTCAGTGTATTTTTTGTCGTTTAGAATCAACTCAGAACAAGTCTGGGAGTTGCATCCCAGGTTTCTAACATAACTGAAAAAGCCTTATGATTGTCTTTGGTGTCCTGTGCAATTTTTCTCTCGAAGCTGGCCTTGGAGGATTTTATGAGGGATCGTAATTTTTTGCTAGTATTGATCAGAGATGCCTTCCCTATTAGGGATTTTGCTCTATCATGTAGTAGCTTCCTCCTTCTGTTGTACAGTTTATTTATGGCAGGGGTCCACCAGACTGGACGCCTGCCTTTGGATGATTGGGTCTTGGTTTTGTTTGGGATAGCATGAGCCATGCATTCCTGGAGATGTCCGTAGAAAGCATTTATATAGGATTCTGCAGTTTGGGCTGTAGTTTCCACTGGCCCTGGGGCCTTGAAGGATCCCACTTCGATTTTGAGAACTGAGAAGTTCGCTTTTGAGAAGTTTTTCACTGTGGTTTTCTGGGCTGGGGGTGGGGTCGGGATGTGGACATCCAGTGAAATTAATTTATGGTCTGATCTTACCAATGAGGGATATACTTCTGGTGTGGAGCATAGAGTCCCCATGTTGGTAATGATCAGGTCTAGTATGTTGTCCCCTCTTGTGGGAGTGCTGACTAGTTGTTCCATAGCATTTGAGTTTATAATTTCCAGGAATCTTTGGGCTAAGGTGCTGGGGTTTGAGTAGTGCTCCCAGTCAATGTTTGGGTAGTTGAAGTCACCCAGTATAATGGTGCTCGGAGAGATCTTCATGTTCTCCAATGTTTTCAGGAAGGCTGAATGGGATTCCTGACTTTGAGAGGGTGGTCTGTAGGATGCTATAAACTGAAAAGCAGTCTTGCCCACTGTTAGTTGCACATGGATGGTCTCCGATACTTCGTGCAATGCCACTAACATGGAGGTGTGAATATCCTTGATAAATATGGAAACTCCCCCTCCTTTTGTGGTTCGGTCTGGGTTTTGGGGCCGAAAAGCATGATACGAGGTATAGCCTGGTAGTGCTGGGGTGCTCTCTGGAGCCTTGAACCAGGTTTCTGTCACTGCACAGATATCGATGTTCTTCATACTGAGGAGAGCTTCGTGTGCGTGCATCTTGAGGTTAAGACTTCTGGCGTTTAGCAGCATTACCCTTAGTTTCTTGTTCCTTGTGCTGTCTATGGGGGTGGGTTTGACTTTTGAGCCTTGTCTAAAAAAGGCACTATGGGGGTGGCAAGAGCCTTTGCCAATATCCGAAAGCCCAGTGGTGACAGGTACAAGCCGTCCCTAGCGAAGCAATGTGGCTTGTCAAGCATGTCATCCCAGGCTGACAGACACTGGATCCCCTTTGAATGACACCAAAATTTTAGCCAATTGTTAAAATCGATCATTTTGTCTTTGTACTGTGGCATCATTCTAGGTGAGGGTAAGATGCTGCTCAAGGTCAGGGTCATACCAACCTGGGCTACATGATCAGAGAGCTCCTCTATGTCTCTTTTCATGTAGTCCAGGGATGTACATCTCAGGTCATTCACACCAGCATGTACAATGACTGAGTCATATTTGTATTTGCTTTGGAGTGACCTGAGTGCTTGCGTTATGTGTCGGATCCTAGCACCCGACAGGCAGCTCACCGTGACCTTCTCTTTATTCAGCCTGGTGAGCAGGACGTCAGTGTGTCTGACAATAGAGTCACCTATAACAAGAGTATCAGGTGTGTTATTCAGCCTTAAGGGCTGTGGCTGCTTGGCACACTGACTTTGTGGGTTATGTGTTGTGTGTGTTTTGTTTTGAGGTAGCGTTTGCTTGGATGTCTGCTTTGGAGGTCTCTGTTGCTTAGGTAGATTTTTATTTAGAGCCTCGAGTATGTTTTTGTGTATTTATGTGTTTGGTTCGCTGATGTGGTGGGACTATGTGATACTGGAATTGTGTTGTGTGAGGTTACCTTCTCCTCCTGACTGGTTACACCAGTTTTGAGATGAGAGAGCTCAGCCTCTAGTTTAGCTAAATAGTTGCATCTCTCACATATATTTGAACCTGTTTGGAGGAGGAGAGGGTTGTCCGTGTACATGAGACAGTTGTAACATTGCCTCAAAATTCCCAGATTCACCAGCTGGACTGGAGAGGAAACCATTGACTGACCTTTGGACATGCTAGAGTAACAGGGAAACTGAATTTAAGATGGACCAATAGAGGACAGGGTAATCGTAAAGAGTATAAGAGTAAGTAGTGCTTATGGTTTAATAGTGCTAACTTGTAGGATTACTTAATTGGACCAGTGAAGGGCCTTAGAATGAGAATATGGTGTTTAAATTGAGAGATAGAGCAGTTCTAAGGGAAAAAGTGAAGAGCAGACTTTGTGGAGCCAGGAATAGTTTAAACCCAATTAGGCGGCACTGCCCGCTGTTGCGCTATGCACAAAAATGCAAAAAACCATGCAAAAGAGGGTTTTAAGAGAGGAAGATGAAGGAGTTTTGGAATTGACCCAAAATGGCCAATAAAACTACAGTTTCAAGTCAGTAACCACTCCCACAGGGGCAGGCAGGCTGCTCAATGTTTTTCACTGCCACTGATCAACAGAGAGACTTTCCTTTAGCCCAAGCAAAAAATGGCCTCACAGAAACTTACAAACAGTTCAAGAACAGCAAGCCTGTAACTGAACTTTTTTAAATCTCAGAAAAGTGGGAAAAAAGCAAGATTATTTTTTGTTTTTTTGTTTTTTCAGAGATAGCAGATGTTAACAAGTATCAACAAGTTATAACAGTGCAGTAAATGACCCCACACAAGAGTGCTAGGCCAAAGACAGATAAAATGCAAGTTTTGAGAAAAAAACTATTTTAAAAATAAGTGCAAACAGGAAATTCAGTAAACAGCTCTAGGTTGTGCTCTAAATACAGTTACTAATGCAGAAATCAAATTTAACAAGCCAGAAAATGCTCAAAATAGGCGGCTATGCAGAAAAACTTAGCAAATAAACAGAGGAAAAATACTTAAAGTCTCAAAAGTGGCTCCTTTCTTCTCTCAGTGTTTTCTCCTCTTGGTGGATGCTTCACCAACAGCCAACAAGCCTGAAAAGACGCCAAAACCACAAGGCAACCAGGTTCTAAGAGAGGAAGATGAAGGAGTTTTGGAATTGACCCAAAATGGCCAATAAAACTACAGTTTCAATTCAGTAACCACTCCCACAGGGGCAGGCAAGCTGCTCAATGTTTTTCACTGCCACTGATCAACAGAGAGACTTTCCATTAGCCCAAGCAAAAAAGGCCTCACAGAAACTTACAAACAGTTCAAGAACAGCAAGCCTGTAACTGAACTTTTTTAAATCTCAGAAAAGTGGGAAAAAAGCAAGATTTATTTTGTTTTTTTGTTTTTTCAGAGATAGCAGAGGTTAACAAGTATCAACAAGTTATAACAGTGCAGTAAATGACCCCACACAAGAGTGCTAGGCCAAAGACAGATAAAATGCAAGTTTTGAGAAAAAAACGATTTTAAAAATAAGTGCAAACAGGAAATTCAGTAAACATCACAACATCTGCCTCAGAATGGCTGACATCCAGCACAGTGTTTTTTTTATTTTATTTTGCTGAGGTACTTAACCTGTCAGGATTTCTTCCTTAAGTCCTTAAGTCTGTGAACCTGCAAGTCTGCAGAACCTGACTGAAATTCCTCTAAGCCACAACTATATCTTAATGAGCAGCGTTACAGAAAATGGCACTGATGTTTTATCTAATATCACATTAACAGGGGCCAGTTAGCATGATGTGTATGCTAAAGAATCTACTTAATGTCATTGGTTTTGAATCACTCCTGCAATGCATTGAACTACAACAAACATGCAGTGTATATCATGGTGACCAGAAGCATGTGGTCATTGGGAGTTAGCATAATGTTTAAGGTGTTTTCCCCACAAGCACAAGGACATTGGCTAGGCTTAAAATGGCCCACAAGGGCTACTAGTCTTTTACTTACTTCTAAACCTATGTTCATGCATGCAACATGTGTATACCTATAGTGTAATAGTGCAGCACTATATCCATTCTTAGTGCAACAATGTAGAGCTATAGCTGTCCTTACTGCCACAGCACAGCACTAAGGAATGCAGTAGTGCCATTGTGCAGCGCTATGCTGTGCAACACGTGAGCCAAAAATGTGCACCTCTGTACATGCAGATACCATCTTGCTCCTTGATTGGACCTGAGTAACTGGCTATGGCTACCTCAGGTGCTGTAGGATGCAGTGCTCCAGCATGGTTTGTCAGAAAGAGCAAGTGTTTCTTGTTCTTCCCACATAGGAATTCTGAAGAACATCTGCTGGGCTGATATGTTGGCACACTGCAGCAGTCAGATGACTAGCATGAATTTTCCAGGATGGTGAGTGGTGTCACCAATGTCTCTCATTCTAGTGAGCAGTGCCAGTATTGGCACACTGAACTGAGGTGGTTCCAGATTGACCTGCTTTGGTGGTAAGCATATGTTAGTGAGAGAGACAGTTGAACTATAAGCATTTTCCCATAGTATTCTTTTCTGTTATTTTATCTATTTTACATGCATACTTTGGAGTAGTCCATACTTTATTTCTCAATGGATGAGAAGCCAAGGTTTACCATAACTTGATGTCACAAAGGGTAGGAGAGACTTTCTATCAGCATTATGGTGTCTACTGCATATCTGTGAATGCATCTGTAGTACATGTGTGGAATCATTTTTCCTCATTGAATCACTATTCTGTAGGTCAAGCTGGAGAAGCAAAAGAAGTGCAACCAGCAACCACATGTACCTTGGTAAGTGATGGTTGATGCCTGTAGTCCTAGACCAGAGTTGCTTTTTATCAGGGAGACAATGGTTCCTTTATTGCATGTAACATGAAGGGGTCATTGCTGCTCTCCATGTCTGCTTCTCAGTTGGGATGTAGGCTTCTCTTCTAAAAGTGTTATAAAGAGGTCTACCCCAATTTCCAGCCTCTTTTCCAAAGGCTAGTGGTGACTGAGCTGCAGTACTAACTGGATGGCCACCTTGGCAATCTGGAGTGCCTTCTAGTATGGTCTGCTTAGTCTCTTGACTGGCAGACTCCACTAATCAGGCCACCCTATGAACACCTTACCTACCATAGGTTCATAGGTTCATTGGTTGTTACCAGACTATATGCCCTAGGGCATTTATCAGCCTTGCCAGAGTGTGTTTGGCTTTCGCCACCCTTTAAAATTAGTTTAACTTTGGCCTTTTTTAGGTTAGTTTATCGTGCCTCTGTCTAGTAGTGACACAGAAGTGATCCCCGGGGTAAACCTACGATCTCCCATCCACTTGTCAAGATTCCTCTTGAAGAGAGTCATTGAAGGGCTCTGCCTGATATGGACAGGGATTCGATTCCAGAGTGCTGGAAGCCTCTGGGTTATAAATCTGTCTCTCTAGCATGTCCTATTAATTTCTGTGTTGAGGTTCAAGTCCCTTGAGCGCGTAGCTCTAGTGCAGTAGTGTCCAACCCGCAGCCCGCGGGCCGCATGCGGCCCTCAGACCTCTTCCATGCGGCCCGCGACCCTTAAATTAAAATTTTTTCTTTTTTTTTTTATGCTTGCGTCCTTTCGGGGATGTGCGCATGCGCCAAAGCACCCTTCCGTTAGTTTTCACGCTGATAGATGCATCCGCGGCAAAGAAGAGCTGACTTGCGTCATTTAGCTGGCGTGTGCATGCGCCAAAGCACCCTTCCGTTAGTTTTCGCGCTGATAGATGCATTCACGGCAAAGAAGAGCTGAAGGAAGACGAGTGGACCATCGCGCCGAAGAAAAGTTGAGAGAGAGAGGGATTTGTCTTTTTTACAGACTACTACCATCTCCTGACTGCAGTAACAGGTAAGCTAAGTATTGTTACACATTATAAGTGTTCTTTTTTTTTTTTTCATGAGCTGGAAAAGCAGTATTACTGAAGTGGCAACTGTTGTGAGCTTTCTTTAACCGACGGCTAAACCAAGGCCAAATGTTTATTCCTTAGCAACTGTGATGTGATGTCTCAGCTCTGAATATGTCAATAAAGTCAGCATGCATTTTCTGATGAGTTTAAACTTTTAGATTCAATCTAAAATTTAGATTAGAAGCTCTGGAACAGTCAGACCACATCTAAATGATCTGATACACAGTTTTCTTTTTCAGCAGTCTTTTTAAGGCTCTTCAGTAGTCAGATGTTCAGTGTGTGTGTGGAGATTATTGTGTACTGTAGATGCACTCGGTAAAGCTGGAGGATCTCTAACTTCAGCAGGAATGTTCTAAAATGGCTGATTTCATTATGGGATGAATGGAACCTTTTCAGCTGCTTACATTTTGATGCAATGATAACAGGAAGCTGGCACTCCAGTGTAGGAATCTAACCCCCTGGCTTGTTTTCTGAACATTCACCTTGATCACTAACTGCTGCAGTGATAGCAGGAAGCATGTACTCCAGTGAAGGGCTATAAACTCTTGGCTTGTTTTCTGTAGTGTAGGCCCACCTTGATCACTAACTGTTGCAAGGATAACAGGAAGCATGCACTCCTGTGTAGGACTCTAAACTCCTGGCTTGTTTTCTGTACATTCACCTTGATCACGAACTGCTGCAGTGATAGCAGGAAGCAGGCACTCCAGTATAGGACTTGGCTTGTTTTCTGTAGGTTGACCTTGATTACTAACTATTGCAGTGATAAGAAGAAGCATGTACTCTAATGATGGTCTTTAAACCCTTTGGTTTGTTTTCTTTATGTTCACCTTGAATACGAAATGTTGCAGTGATAACAGGAAGTGTGCACTCCAGTGACTTGGCTTGTTTTCTGTAGGTTCACCTTGATTACTAGGTGTTGCAGTGATAACAGGAAGTGTACACTCCAGTGAAGGGGGTTGGCTTGTTTTCGGCAGGTTCACCTTGATCACTAACTGCTAGAATCGGATTAAGGAAACTTGAATGTTATGTTGCATCATGCAATTAAACTGTTCGTAGTGTGTGTGTGTGTGTGTGTGTGTGTGTGTGTGTGTGTGTGTGTGTGTGTGTGTGTGTGTGTGTGTGTGTGTGTGTGTGTGTGTAAGTTTAACGGAATTATTTTCTAGTAACTAGAAAAAAAACTAGAATCTAGTAATTCTGCTTTACAAGAAGATAAAGCTTGTGTATGTGTTTTACAGCTGGAGATACTAACTAAAATACATTTCGTATCTGAGGATCATGATGTATTCTGAGAAATTAGCAGTACTAGAATCTAGTTGAAACATTCCGTTGAAATTCTCAAACAATTTAAATCTATGACCTCTCCCACACATTATCTTATGTTAGGTAAACAGCATTAGATAATGGTGGGAATTATTGAAGCATATCAGGCTTTTATTTGAGATCTCTTATATTTTTTCCTGGGCTTCAAATACGAGAGGACAAAATTATGTAAGCACATTGTCATTCAATTTTGTAATCTAATCAGTACTGCACTGGGTGTTTTACTGTTTTCACAGAACTACTTTGAGTTATTGTTGTGCACTGGTAAAATAGGTTACATATGTGGGCTTCACTAGTCTTATGCTTGTTGCTGTTTCTTTTCAGAAATTGTATGATGAGTGAGGGGTAATTTCTGTGAAATAGTTACACATTTATATATTGGTTACTGGTGTCTAAGCCAAGATTACATGTTAGCTGTGCTGTGCATACCATAACACACACAAACACACACACCTTTCAACTGGTTCATAGGAGGTTATTAGGCTAACGTTCCTAGAGACCTTAGACGCCTAGCCATAGTTATCCCGAGTTGCTCCAATTATCAGTGGTTAGGTGAATGAAATCTGCAGAGGTAAAGGTCTATGGTAGTTAATACCAACTTCCTCTGTGCAGGAGGGACATGAGCACCATCCCAGGAGTGAATCTGTGGTCACACATCCATTGTTCTAGGTTGCGTTTCAAGAGGGTCAGGGAGGGGCTCTGTTTCATGTGAACTGGAAGCCTGTTCCAGAGAAGTGGCAGTCCCCAGGAGATGTGTCTATCACTTCGGCATGACTTGTTTATGTCAGAGGATAGGTTAGGATCCCTGAAGTAAGTGACCCTCCTGCAGTTTGATTTATGAATGTATAGCTGCAAGCATTTCCATCAGAGGTGGGTCAGAGACTGCCCTCTAAGCCAGGCACAGATCACCCCTTAGCAACCTGTAAGACAAAATATAGTGACAGGGCTTTCAGTCTTTCAGTGTAAGACTTGTTTTTTGTACCCTGTAATTTCTTGGTGAGAAACCTCCATGGTCTCTCCAATTGTTGCAGGTGTCTGGTGAGGTACATGCAAAAGGGAGCGTTGTACTCAATTATTGGTCTACTGAGGGATGAGTATAATGGAATTATAACATCCTTAGATCTAGATGTGATGGTTTTACTTATAAGGCCTGCAACATAGGATTTCTTTACTACTGTGTACATGTGGTGGTCAAATTTCAGGTTACTATCAACCTGAGTACTCGGATCATGTACCACTGGGTCTATACTTAGGGGGTGCTGTCTTTAATGTAATTAGCAGGGATATCAGCTTTCAAACATGGATTAATAATGCATTCTTTTGTATTTAGTTTTAATCCGTGGCTTTGGCACCAGTCATTTGTCTGTGTTAACCCTCCCTGCGAATATATTAATATCATTGGGGGACTCAATGATTGCTTCCAGTTTGCAATCATTAGCAAACTTGGTCACCCACAGGCCGTCCAAGTTTGCCTGAACTTCTGAAAAATAAATTCCAAATAGTAAGGGGCACAGAACCCTGGAGTATGCCGCTTGTGTCTGTTACTTTGCTAGAGGTGAAGCCACCCACTTTGACAGTAGGTGTCCTCTCGGTGAGTCAGTTGTCTATCCATCTGGTAATGTAGGAGTTAATTCTCAGTTAGGAGAGTTTCTCTATAATACCTAAGTGCGGGATTGTGTCAAATGCTTTGACTAGGTCAAGATAGGTGATATACACTTTCTTTCCTTTGTACAGTGCCTTGGTGACTTTCTCGAATAATCAACCATGTTTAGCAGGCATGATCTATCTTTAATGAATCCGAACTGGGTTGGGTCCAGAGTTTGGAGATTACCTATGTCCTTTTTAAAATGATTCTTTCCATGGCTTTGCAGATGAGGCTAATCAAGCTTAAGGGCTTATAACTTCCAGGGTCGGTTGATGGTCCCCCTTTGTGCAGAGGGATTACTGTTGCTGTCCTCTATTCCACAGGAATATAGCTGTGATTAAACAGGAATCCAAGTGGGTCTGCTAGGTCATCTTTAAAGTTGTTCAAAAGGCAACCTGGGATGTTGCCTGTTCCCATTGATGCCATGTTTTTGGCTCTGGAAAGCGTAGAGAAGACATGCTCTCTTGAGCTAATAGGCTGAGGAATAGTTGCAGGTATACTTTGAGGGATGATTGCTGGGGACAATGGGGTGAAATTTCCTCCAAATCTATCAGATAGCATTTGGCTATTACCTCCACTTGAGTATAGGTGGTGCCATCCACAACCAGTTCAGTGCAGATATTGCCAGTATACTGGCCGACAGATTTAGTGCCAACTTTACACCCTGTCCAAAGGACCAATCACAATACCAGTAGATTGCCAGACACCCAGTATTACTGCTGCACAGGTTAAAACAGCACTGTCAAAGTCCAAGAATACAGCTTCTATGGGACCTGACAATATCCCTGGTTGCGTTCTACATGAACTACAGAGTGAACTGGTACCTCACCTGTGTGCCCTGTTCAATCACAGCCTCACTTCAGGCTTTGTCCCTACCGAATGGCGCACTGCTACAGTTATCCCTCTCCACAAAGGAGGAGCAACTACAGACCCTGGTAACTATCGCCCCATTAACCTGATGAGTCTGATATGCAAAGCTATGGAACGCATCATCATGGAACTAATAAACAAGGATATAGGGACAGTGCAGCAAGAAACTCAGGCTGGTGGAAAGAGAAACAGTAAAATGTATTGCCTGACACTTCAGTTAGTAATTCTGAGTTTCTCTTTCCACCAGCCTGTCTTGCTGGATGTGTTTGACCTTTTTTTTTTTAATTGTTTATTGTAGTGTAAAATGGGTATTAGTTAAAAGGGAGGGATTACTGAAGTTTACTAGTGAGATGTTCCGGACTGCACTGTGTGAAATGCAACTGTGTATGTATTTTTCAAAGCACATGAAAAAGTGAATGCATGAGTGAAATAAAATGTGTGCATCTACAGAAGACTTTTAATAAACCAGTCCTGGATGTTTTGCAGGGCTCAGTTTGCTGCATAGTTTTGTTCACTTTTAAATGAAAATTATTTTGGTTCGTGCCTGTAGTTAAGTTGGTTGTTTGGCTAGATTTTCATCATCTTGCAACTCGTACCAGGCTGGAAACACAGGCCATTGTAACTGCACAGCACATCTGATTATTTTATTTAGAATTGCCCTATGAGCTTTGGGTAAAGGAAGTAGTTGTTATGCTCTGCTTTGTGAACTTTGAGGGAGCAGAAAGTTTTTTGCTTGATAGATTATTCCTTTTCTTAACAGCTACATCTTTGGCTTAATTTGATTCAGTCATTTTTATTTGATGGCCCCTAACGTATTCAACAAACCAGTTTTGTGAACTGTAATATATTGAACTATGCTGACTAATTTGTAAAATTACTTGTTAATATGCACAGTCTGAATAATTCATTACAACCAGTGCATATTACTGACCTCTGACTGCTCGTGTCATTCCTGATTGCTGTAACTGTGCTTCTTTAAATGTTTTTAAATTGTTAGGTCTCACTAATACCTCCTTCTCTTGCTAGCCAAAGGAAAATACAGTCACATTTTCTAGTCTTTCTTCCTGCTTACTCCCTTGTTCAACTTATGTATTTAAAGAACCTTTTAAATAAGTCATAAGCAGTATGTGTTGTCTGTTAGATGAGGAATAGATTGCTAAGCAATATTTCAGTTATACTGTTCCATTGGTTATTCCTCAGTGCTGTCTATAGGCAAAATGACTCAAAAGAAAGGGGTGTTTAAATGTCTAGTCTAGTAAGTCCATCAAACTAATATGAAACCGAGGTCAATATGTTACTGATTGTGGCCTTTTCCAATAGGTGTCTGTCTGTTAACTGACTATGTAAGCTAGTCTGTGGACATCTCAATGCATTCGTGCTTGAAGTGTTTGAAGCATTCCTGAATTTCACAATTGCCTTTTGCAATTACAGAAGTAAGCATGTGTTACTCATGAGTGCAAATTGCATACAAAACAAGGCATTATGACAAAAATATTTAAGTGCAATACTTTTGAAAGATAAAATATTTTAGCATGGGCATATATTTGACTGATCATATAAAGCTGAAAGGCCTCGGTTGAAGCCAAATTTTAAAATTGATCCAGCTCATTCCTGAAACCGTGAATGCTTGATTAGCGGCATAATGGTTTCTTTAATGCCGAAATTACAGATGATTATAATGATACTACAGACAGCAGTGCAAAAGCAAGAAATATTGCCAGTGCCATATTTCAGGGACAGATTCCAAAGCTAAAAATGTGCCTTTCCAAAGGAGTGCTCAGTTTGAGAATACCACTGATGAACCTTCTTTCATCTTCAGACCAGCCTGACCAGATGTAGCATGTCTTGAATAATTTCAGGGACAGATTCAAAAGCTAGAAACAGAAGAATACATGAGCGCTTTGGACAACATATCATATGGGCATCAAGGACATGATGGAAGACATGGACATCTTTAGGAAACCGGCAAAATCACAGGTATGATCTCATACAAATTGAAGGGTTTGTACCTGTTAATTTTTTTGTTTTACAAATAAAATTTGATGTTAAAGTAAGATGTTAGATTTCACTGTTTTTTAAGAATTTTTATGGGATTGAATTTTAGGACAAATATTATGCATTTATTACATTTATTCATTGTTCAAATTCACCTACAATACAGCCAGGGGGTCGACTTTGGTCGCCCGCGGCAGCGATGCAGTTAACTATATGATATATTTTACATGCAGCCCCCGGACAACTTCTGTTGACTCAATGCGGCCCCTGCAAGTGAAAAGGTTGGACACCCCTGCTCTAGTGGATTTGGATTTTTTTGAGGTGGAGCATGTCCATTAATTCTGGGTTGGACATGGCTTTATATGTCAGGCACAGATCGCCTCTAAGTAGGCGGTATGCAATTGAGTAGAGCTGGAGTTTCTTTAACTGAGCAGCATAGGTCATCTGTTTGAGACCCTTAATCCTCTTGGTGAGGTACTTTTGGGGTCTTTCCAGTTGCTACAGGTGTCGGGTAAGGTACATACCAAATGGGGCACTGTATTCAATTATGGGCCAGATGTGTGATGAGTAGAGGGGCACAATGACCTCCCTTGATTTAGATTTGAATCCTTTCATGATAAGGTGGGCTATATAGAAGGTCTTTCTAACCACTTTGGCAATGTGGTTGTCAAAGGAGAGATTACTATCAACTTGGGTTCCCAGGTTCCTAATTACTTCCTCCGTACTTAATGGATTACCGCCTATGTGGTAATTTATAGGCACTTTGTTTTTCCCAAAGGGGATGACTATACACTTCTTGGCATTTAGCTTTAGGCCATGGCTTTGGCACCAGTTATCCATCTCTGTGAGACCCTTTTGGAGGATGCTTGTGTCAGCTGGAGAGTCAATTATGGCACCCAGTTTGCAGTCATCTGCGAACTTGGTCAGCCATAGTCCTTCCGTGTTGGCCTGTACCTCAGAAAAATATATACCGAACAAGAGCGGTCCCAGGACTGAGCCCTGTGGGATGCCACTTGTCACTGGTTTAGAGTCTGACATGGCTCCCACAATTCTGACCATGTGGGTTCTGTCCTTGAGCCAGTTTGCAACCCATCTTATGACACAGGGGTTGATATTTAAGCTGGAGAGCTTATTTATGATGCCCGAATGGGGTATGGTGTCGAAGGCTTTTGCGAGGTCCAGGTAGGCTGTGTGGACTACCTTCCCTTCATCTATGGCCTTGGTGACTGTTTCAAAGAAGTCAACCAGGTTCAAGAGACAGGATCTGCCCTTAACAAAGCCAAATTGGGTAGGATCTAGCCTCTGTAGGTCCCCAGTGTCTTTGTTTATGAGTTCCATGATGATCTGCTCCATAGCTTTGCAGACCAGGCTAGTCAGGCTTATGGGGCAATAGTTTCCAGGGTCCGTTGAGGCACCACCTTTGTGGAGTGGGACCACTGTTGCTGTACACCATTCCTTGGGTACATATGCTGTAGTAAGACTGAGATTGAACTGTAACTTTGTATGAGGTTCAAGCTCTTCTTGGAGCTCATGTAGGATGCAGCCCGGGACACCGTCCAGTCCCATTGATGCTGTGTTTTTTGCTTTGGAGAGGGCAGCTCTCACCTGAGCATCTGAGATGCCAGGGAGGCAACTCTCTGCTGGGATAGATATTTGCTCTTTTGGGGGGGAAGAGGGGGAGAAGTTTGCACTGAACCTGTCCGCCAGGATGTTGGCAATGTCTGTGGGTTCAGTGTATTTTTTGTCATTTTGGACTAACTCCGAACATATCTGGGAGTTGCCACACAGATTCCTAACATAACTAAAGAAGGCCTTGTAATTATCTTTAGTGTCGTGTGCAATTTTTCTCTCGAAGCTGGCCTTGGATGATTTTATGAGGGACCGTAGTTTTGTGCTAGTACTGATTAGTGATGCCTTCCTTTTTAGGGATTTTGCTCTATTGTGTAGTAGCTTCCTCCTTTTGTCATATAGCTTATTTATGGCTGGGGTCCACCAGACAGGATGCCTGCCTTTGGAGGATTGGGTCTTGGTTTTATTTGGGATTGCATGATCCATGCATTCCTGAAGGTGTCCATAGAATGCGTTTATAAAGGATTCTGCAGTTTGGGCAGTAGTTTCCACTGGCCCGGGGGCTTTGAATGATTTCACCTCGGTTTTGAGAAGTGTGAAATTAGCTTTTGAGAAGTTTTTCACTGTGGTTTTCTGGGCTGGTGGTGGGGTCGGGATGTGGATGTCCAGAGAGATTAATTTATGGTCCGATCTTACCAATGAGGGGTATACCTCTGGTGTGGAGCATAGAGTCCCCATGTTTGTGATGATCAGGTCCAGTATGTTTTCCCCTCATGTGGGAGTGGTGACTAGTTGTTCCATAGCATTTGAGTTTATAAATTCTAGGAACCTTTGGGCTAGGGTGTTGGGGCTTGAGTAGTGCTCCCAGTCTATGTTTGGGTAGTTGAAGTCACCCAGTATAAAGGTGTTTGGAGAGACCTTCATATTCTCCAGTGTTCGCAGGAAAGCCGAGTGAGGTTCCTGAGTTTGGGATGGTGGTCTGTAGCAGGCTACAAACTGAAAGGCAGTTTTGCCCACTGTTAGTTGCACATGGATGGTCTCTGATGCTTCGTGCAGTGCCACTAACCTGGAGGTGTGGGTATCCTTGATGAATATGGATACTCCCCCTCCCTTTGTGGTTCGGTCTGAGTTTTGGGGCAGAAAAGCATGGTATGAGGTATAACCTGGAAGTGCTGGGGTGCTCTCGGGAGCCTTGAACCAGGTCTCTGTTACTGCACAGACATCGATATTCTCCATTCTGAGGAGAGCTTCGAGTGCTTGCATTTTGAGGTTTAGACGTCTGGCATTGAGTAGCATTACCCTTAGTTTATTTTTCCTTGTGTTGTCTATGGAGGTGGGTTTGTCTTTTGAGCCTTGCCTAAAAAAGGCACTATGGGGGTGGCAAGAGCCTTTGCCAGTATCTGAAAGCCCAGAGGTGACAGGTGCAAGCCATCCCTAGCGAAGCAACATGGCTTGTCGAGCATGTCATCCCAGGCTGACAGACACTTAGTCCCCTTTGAATGACACCAGAACTTTAGCCAATTGTTAAAATTGATCATTTTTTTCTTTATACTGTGGCATCATTCTTGGTGAGGGTAAGATGCTACTCAAGATCAGGGTCATACCTGTCTGGGCTACATGATCAGAGAGCTCCTCTATGTCTCTTTTCATGTAGTCTAGGGAGGTACGTCTCAGGTCATTCACACCAGCATGGACAATGACTGAGTCATATTTGTATTTGCCTTGGAGTGACCTGAGTGCTTATGTTATGTGGCGGATCCTGGCACCCGGCAGGCAGCTCACCATGACGTTCTCCTTGTTCAGCCTGGTGAGTGGGACATCATTGTGTCTGACAATAGAGTCACCTATTACAAGTGTATCAGGTGTGTTGTTTAGCCTTAAGGGCTGTGACTGTTTGGCACACTGACTTTGTGAAGTATGTGTTACACTCGTTTTGTTTTGGGGTAGAGGTTGCTTGGATGTCTGTTTTGGAGGTCTCTGCTGCTCAGGCAGATTTGTATTTAGAGCCTCCAGGTATGTTTTAGTGTGTCTATGTGTTTGGTTTGCTGATGTGGTAGGTCTATGTGCGACTGGATTTGTGGTGTGTGTGGTTACCTTCTCCTCCTGACTGGCTGTGCCAGTACTGCGTTGAGAGAGCTTAGCCTCCAGTTTGGCTATATGGTTGCCAAGGTGAGTGGTGCCTGGTGTTGCTGCCCTGTGGGCCAGCCACAAATCCAGCAATGTCAAGACCCTACCTTTTTCCATCCTGATATTTTCCTTCCCTTGTGTATCACTCCCAGTTCCATGTTCATTATCCAAGTCTCCCCATCACCACCTGTCCATCCCGTATAGATTTATGCCCATCTGCTATCCTCCCAATCTTTTATTTGTTTCCTACTGTTGTCTGTTTGAGTCTGTGTTTATGCTTTTCACTCTGACCCTGCTACCTGCCCTTCTCCATATATCTCATCCACAGCCATCTTTTACTACCTTCTCCTTTTTAATTTATTTACTGTATATTACAAAAGGGATATTTCCCTGAAAACAATCACCCTTCCATTTCTTTCCTACCACCTTTCATACCTTATAGTTTCCAATGTGCTCTTCCATCTGCTGACTCTTCTTCCCTTTCATATTTTCCTCTGTCCCTCATTTTCTCTTCCTTTATATGATAAATCTGTCTATCTATCTATCTATCTATCTATCTATCTATCTATCTATCTATCTATCTATCTATCTATCCAGTCTTTTGTTGTATAAGTGCAAAATGTAGCTATGTGGTGCCAAATTGTGTATTTTACCATGCATTGCCTCAGCTGCAGCTGTCTGCCTTCACTGTGACATCCATTAGATCAGTCATGTGCTCTGTTGTAGTGCTGGGAGCAGCCTAGCACTGCTTCTCTCACAGGCTCTGTGCTTCTCTTTTATAACACAGTATTTTTTTCAGATTGCCAGCAATATTCAGTTCTGAATACAAACCTGATTCGCTATGCAGCCTTTCATGCAGCAACATCATCAAAAATTAACTGTGTGTGTGTGCGAGTGCGTGTGTGCATGCATGTGTGTGTGTGTGTGTGTGTGTGTGTGTGTGTGTGTGTGTGTGTGTGTGTGTGTGTGTGTGTGTGTATCACACCCAGAACTGGTCCCTACCTTATCACTGTTGCATACCAATGGAGGTTCTGGCTCCTTATGACCTTGAATGGGTTCAAAGTAATTCTGTGAATGGAATTTTAATCAATAAAGAGGAAAAAAAAGTAGACAATACATAATGTTAGTTTTACCAAAAAATAAGTGTTTCATGGGTATGGCAAGTTTCCCCTGAATTCTTATACTTCCAAACTCCCACATCTCTAAACATATTAAAAGGAACCACTGGCAACACAGAGATTCATTAGTGTGAATCCTGGAATAGTGATACTGTAAATGCGGTATTCCAGTTCTCCAACAGCACTGTCTAGATATATCTGAAAAAACCTCCAAAGAAGACACTAATGATGGCAGTTCCACTTAAATAGTGCAGTGTGCACAGCAGCTGTCTCACTCAGATAGTATTGGCCTCACTCTTTACTAGCACTATTTTGAAGAAAAGGCATTTTACCATGTCTCTCGTTCCTTTTCTTTCTTTTTTCTTTCTTTCTTTATTTCTTTTCATTTCTTTCTCTTTCTTTCTTCGTGTTTTGTTTATTTTATTTTTGTTTACTAGGTTGTTGTACTGATTATCATGAAACCTTTTCAGTCTTGCTTAATACATAAATAATACAAATTGATAAACAGTACAGTAAGTAGCGAAGAAGGTAGCAAACTTTTCAAAGTAAAAATGTATCCAGGACTTGTGCAGTACCAGCTCTAGTGGGGACAACAAATAACTTTCAAACCTACATCTACAGTGCAGTAAGGGTATTTACATGTTGTATACCTAGTATATGTACATAAGTGGGACAAATTAAATAAAACAAATTGAAAAAGGCAAAAGAGTGATGGGATGGAGCAAGGGATATCTAAAATCCAGATCAATCAGGTTATTGTAGTTGTGAGGATGACTGTACTTAAAACAGAGAGATATAATGGGCAGGGGAAAATTATAGATTTATGTAGGCATATACAAAAATGGCATTTTCCCTTCACTTATCTTTTCATCTTCATGTACTAGGAAACAAGTGGTTCATCTCATAACTTACAAGTAAGATTTTAGTATTTATGGAGCTAAAGGGGGACAACTGTATACACAAACAGTGTTAAAATGAAAGCAACACAACTAGATCCACTTAGCTTGTCTTTCTTTGAATTTTTATTGCCATCATCCCCAAAAACTCTGTACACATACCCCCACACACACACACACACACACACACACACACACACACACACACACACACACACACACACACACACACAATGAAAATGAGTCAGACGTGTAGAATTCCAAGTCATTTTATACAGATGTCCCAATTTCAGTTAGCAGTACACCATGCTATTTACTTCATCTTACATGTGTAATATTGCTAGATTAAAAATGCTGAACATAATAATAACAGTATAAGTACTTGCTTAACTTTGTCACACTTTTCTCAGGGTCACCTAGTAAAGGCTGTACAATTTGTCACTTTTAAAACATATTTTTACCTAACAGCATTTGACCATCTGGACTATATTACATGCAGGGTGCATTTCTGAATTAAAGCATCCCCAAACAGATATCCATTTATCAAATAATGTGAAGAGACAGAAGCAATATTTGCATTTTGATTAGTGACCATTCTCATCAACGTCTCAGAGAGCATGTTGCCATTTTGGAACACAATACTTAAAAATGATGATACTGAATTAAATGTTGTGAAGCTCAGTCTGCTAATTCCAAGCATATCCATTTTAAAATAAAATTCGCATTTCTGTGAAGAAACTAAATAAGATGGCTATCTAAAGATGGAAAGATCATACCTAGAAGAATCTATGGGAACAAGTGGTTTTGATTAACATCTCCTTCTGGTCTCTTTTTAAAAAAGAACAGTCTTTTCACATAAACTAAACACTGCTGCATTGCTACTTGTCATAAAGACCATGTTTATTATAGTTTTGTTATAAAGAACATATTTTTAAATACCTTTACTGAACTATCACTTGTGACACAGGCAAACTTACATTTATATAAAATTAATCAAACCATATTATCAAATTCACATTTACAAACATTGTACATCACATAAATTGTTCTATACCACATAAACAAAGAAATATTACCTAAACCGTTCAATTCCTGCCTTCTCTTAAACCTCATTCTTCCTCTAAAACATGTTTCTGCATGTATTGTTCCAAAAATTTCCATTTTTTTCTATGTAATTTACCCCTACCCTTTTCTAAAGATTCCATTTCCTGTTCTTTTATTTCTGTTACAATATTCACTACTTTGAGTGTAGTTGGTTTAGACTTTGATTTCCATTTTCTAGTAACAGCTTTTTGTCAATCACCAGAATTAAACTTAACAAGGCCTTGCTGTATCTAGATAATTCATATCCTGTATCCCAGCCAAACAAAAACATTTACTTAGTTACATTCATTTCCTGACAAGAGTACTCTATAGGGAATTTTTAAAATCTGCCAACTCATTACACTACAAGAACATATGCTCCCAGAAGCCTCTTTCTTCCCCATTATAACTCTAAAGTTTGTTATTTACCAGAGGAATAATTCTTTGGAGTCTGTTCAGGGTAGAAAAGTAGCTATTGTTCCTTTGTGAATTGCTTATCTAATCCCTCTTCCCGATCTTTTCAGACTTCCTCTAATTGATTCTTATACTTATTGTGAAATATTGTATATACCCTACTAATTATCCATTTTTTAACAGCAGCTTCTGCTCTAGATTTAATTAAAAACTGAACAAATGTAGGTATTTCATTTATTATTGCTTTATCCCTCTACCTTTGTACTCTGATATCAATTCTTAATAGAGAAGAGAATTGCTAGCCTCCAGTCCAAATGTTGTCTTGGCCTCTTCCCATTCTATTACTTTTTCCTCTTTAATTATTTGTTCTCAGTACCTTGGTTTGTTTGCCAGCTTCTTCTAGTAAATTCCTACCCCCTCGTGCCTCTTGTCTGTACCCCTAATTGCAGTAATCCCTATTGGCAGAATCTCCTTTCTCAATTCTTATGTTGCCTTAGTTCTTAGTATAGTTTCTACTATTTTATGAATATAATATTCTGTAGACTGATGTTATTCTCCTAAAGGATAAGCACCCAAAATGCCACCCTTTCCTTAATTCTTGAATTACCACCTTGATATAAAGAGCATATTTACTATAACCCCAAACTTCTCATTGCATTATATTTCACTTGTAAATAAAATAAAGGGTATATATTGATACAATCTGTCTGAAACATTCCTACACACACATATGCTCACACACAAAAATTACCACAAGTCACAGCTCAGTGATTACCATTCTGCATTTAACATTGTATGAGAATATTCTATGCTCAGTCACTTTTCTCTTCAAGCATGTTTTGCTGCATGAAATGCTAACTGTACTTTAAAAAACATCATCATCATCATCAGATTTGACTTATGCTTATTCTGTTACAATTTCCTAATGTTTTTGTGTTATAATTTCAGTCAGATTATTGTTGAAACCAGCTTATAAACAAAGGAGAAGTGTAGTTTGCTAGGTAGACCTATTTTTCCTTGAATGCTTATCTAATGAATCGGCGACTAAGAAACATGCTGTAAGGGTATGAAAGGAAGGAAGTAAAGGGGAAGAGAGCAGTAGTTTCAGGAAGAGGAAGTGGTAGGCATAGGTCAATAGGTCAGATGGCAGGAAGTGAGGTTGAGAAATGAGAAGGGACAGATATATAAGGTGATTAAAAGGAGCCATCAGTCTCTTTGGTGCTGATGTTAGGAGCTCACCAGCTCACCTGTGTGCTGGTTTGATTTGCAATTTTCATGGCTTGTTTATGGGATGGGGGAAGAAGGGAAGTCCTTCTTTTATTTCCCTTCCTTCCTGATGTAAGTGTGAAGAAGTTAGTAAACTATTCAAAGTAAAGATATATCCAAGACGTGCCCAGTTCCAGCTCTAGTGAGGACAATGAATTTCTACTTTCAAACATATATCTGTAGTAGAGAAAGAGCATTTGCCTTTTATATACCTTGTGTAACAGTAACGTATGCTGCTTCTGGCAGATGTCTATGGTTGGTGTTCATAAGCAGTTTGTTAACTCTGCTATTCTATATGAATGTTAAAATGAAATGAAGTGAACAGTCTGTAATAGTGCCATTTCATAGTTTTTATTTTGACTGGCTTTTGAATATCAAAATTAATTTACTGTATATTCGATCTGACATTAGTTATTCATGATGTATTACTGAACTGATGATCATGTTAATAAAATTTGGTTGCACTGGCTATGTTGCTGTGGTCATTTGTGTTCAGCAGGGTTTGAGGACAAATATTTTTGCAAACCTTCCAGATTTTTCGAAGGGTAATTTCACAGCCAGTAACTTTAGTGTGATTGCAATGTTTTTACCGAGCAGATTATATGAAAATTGCATTGAATATTTTAAGAAATGTCAGCAAACAGCTGTGTTATAATTTTCAGCATTTGTTTGACTTCACTAAGATATAAAATTTCAGTGTGACTGACAAATACACTTGATTTGTAAATAAACTGAATAATACAGTTAGATTTGAATATTTCTGATGTTTTGTCTGTCATTTCTGAAAACAATTTCGTAATGTGCACCAAATACAGTTACAACGTATAACAGACCAGACTCCAGTTTGCACATACATAGCTACGTATACTGTGTAACCCTAATCAAATATCCATACTGATCAAGGAAACTCACTCATCAACACTCCCAGAATTGAATACATAGTAATTAAATGAACCATTTTACCACAAAATGTACTTACATGGAAAAAAACAAACTCAGCGATAATGATTCTACAAAACATTGCACACGCACACACACACACACACACACACACACACACACACACACACACACACACACACACACACACACACACACACCAAAAACATAATGCAATGTAGAAGTTTAACACAACCTAAAGTAGCAACACAAAAAATTGCTTAATAGGCACATGAAGTAAACCGTAGTACTGTGCAACCTGATGATACATAAAGTATTTTCTGTAAGGAGGCTTACCCTCACCATCCCTCAACTCATGAATGCCTAGTCTGAGATCACACTAACACATCCAAAAAGAAAATCTCATCTTTCTCTCTTTACAGTACATAGAATCAGTCTTGCTATTAACAGTAATTGATTATAGCCATGTTCTACCAAACAGAACCGATCATCTGTGCTATAATCAGGCATGGCTCAAAACTACACTATGCTTCACCAGAGTATACCTGGAATAAGGGTCCATATTAGAACACCGAACATTCAAAATTTTGAGTGTTCTAATATCGAACCCTATGAATCGAAAATTTAAAACATTGAACATTCAGAACAGCGAATATTTTCCTAGGGAAAAAATTTGCTGTTCCAAAACACATACACACAACACAAGCACACCAAACAAACAGCAATCCACACACATACACCTAAACTCTTACACCTAACCCTACACTAAACTATACATACACCAATAACTATCCACTTACCTTAACCCAAGCCCTAACCCTAAGGTCTGTCACTATTGCACAGTCACCTCACCCGCGCCCTAACCCTAACTCACCTACCCCACCCTAACCCTCATGTCTACACAATCGCACACTTACCTGACCTGTACCCTAACCCTAACTCACCTAATCCACCCTAACCCTCACATCCACACAATCGCACACTTACCTGAACCTGACCCGTAACTTTCCACCACAGAGCTGAAAATACTGAAGCAACAGAAACGGACAACCAAATTCTTTCCCTAGGAAAAAATTCAGTTTTCTGTTTCTTTGATATTTTCAGCATTCGCTGAAAACGGGTCAATATTAGAACACTTGAAATTTTGAACATTTGGTGTTCTAATATAGACCCAAAACAACTACTTACGCTTGGTACATTTTGCAAATAATAGAGACAATCATACGGCTTGACAGAAAAAAATAAAATGCTGTCACTTTTCATTTTTTTTAACATATTCTTTTGGCTTACTTCCACATCTGCCAGGAAACAACACAACAATGATTCTAAAAGCATGCAAGGGATACATACCTCTCAACCTCTTAACACAAGAAATCTGATCAAAGCCAAAAATAATGGGGGGACAAAGGCCCAAAAATAGGGATAGATTTTAAATATTACTCTTATAAACTTTGAAAGCTGCTTGAATAATAGGATTTGTGTTAGCATGCATTTTGTGAAGGAAATAAAGTCTGAAACTCAAATATATGTCATTATTTTTTCATTATTTTGTGCCTTTAATACTCTGTGATTTGCCAGAAAACCACAGATTTTATGAGGAACAAGCCAAATATTTGAGGCAAAAATCTAGACATTCTGCAAATATCTGTACAGTTGAGAGGTATGAAGGGATGTGTATTCACCCAATGAAAGTCATATCTTAAATTTCATATTGATAAAGCAAATCATAAAACCAATATCTTGAAAACGTGAGGGCAAGAAAACTGTCATTATGGAAAACAAACTCAATACATTTTGGGCCTGATTCTGTAAAGTTCATGGAAGCTATTTGTAGACAGCTCAGAACACTGAAGGAAGACTTCAGCAGTCCTGATGCAGATTCAATTCCAGAAGACATGCTGAAGGTAGACAGAGTACTTAAGTAGTCAGCATAGGATAATTAGGGATTCCACAGCTGACAGTCTAATTATAAAACACATTTTGCACCCATAACACAAATCAAATGTGACAAAATCCTCGGTACATACTTTATGGATCCCAAGAAAATCAATCAAATACTATGGATTATGGTGAAATCTGTAACAAACATCAGAAAATATATAAAAATGCAACCTGCTGTTAATATACTGCAACAGGCTGCAGTGATGGAAGCCATAAATGAGGTTGTGGCTATACGTCCTAGAAGGCAGCCAGCTAGAATCAGAGTAAGATTGCATGTAAACCATTGTCAGACCAGCAAATAACTGACAGATACCATCTAGACAGACAACTGGTGCAGGCCATCTGTAACACGTGTGCTCCACACGTCTGTGCAGACCCTAAGAGGAAACTCTATCCTCCTTGAAACCAAAGTGTGTCTCATACTGGGTGTACTTGAATCTGGAATATTTCAGAGACATGGGGGATGCTGTGGGAGTATCACAGACAATTGCCAGTCGTATTCTTGCAAAATTCCTGGAAGCAATGTGCAGAAAGTTGGATGACTAAATACACTTTCCATCCACCCTCATGGAGTGGAGAACTGTAATGCACCATTTCTATAACATTACAAACATCCCACATGTACTCAGTGTAATAGATTGCACACACACACACACACACACACACACACACACACACACACACACACACACACACACACACACACACACACACACACACACATAACTATCAAGACATCAGTACATCCTAAAGCAGACAGATACATAAAAAGAATGGGATGGCCATCCATCAACTGCCAAGTTATGTGCGAAGCAGATGACAGCATATCAAACATCATGGCAACACATCCTGGAAGTATCCATAATGCAGCCATTTGGAGGAAAAGTGGACTGAGGGGTGCATTCCAGCAAGGTGAAATACCTGAGGGATTGTTACTGTGTAAGTACAGGAACACAGCTAGGATGCAAGTTAAGGATACCCCTCAAAACAATATCCACAGTGACCAAAAGTGTTTTTTATTCCTCACAACAGGTGACTGTGTTTCTGATCCTGTACCATGAACCAAACCCTGAACAGGAGGCCTACAATAGAGCACACACAGCAATGAGCAACAGGATAGAGTATATATTTGGTGTACTAAAATCTAGGTTCAGATGTCTGGACATATCCAGGAGTGCGCTGCAATACACACCTGAAAAGGCAGCCAAGATGATAACAGTGTGCAACATGCTGCACAACATGCTAACGAGAGAATGTGGCAGTCTTCCAGCTGCTGGTATGGGTGAACTACCCCAAGAACCCCAGATGTCTAAAGAGGATATCCCACAGGTATCGGACAAGGATCAAGAGGACATAGGAGACAGAAGATACAGGCATAGGTAACATAGGGTGCGACCATAAGTGCAGGCCCAGATAATACAGCAGCATCTGACCCACATCCTTGAGTCATGACAAGCCACATGTACATGAGTACACAGACTGACCATTGCTGTTCAGGGTTGCCCCACCACAGCAACACAGATTGCATCTTAGCCACTAGATGTACACACTGAGCATCAGACATAACACTATAATCATAATATTCCAACATGAGCATATGCAAATGTGTCAAAACAGGGATCATCAATTCCACACAACTGACACAGATATGCCTACATACACAGATTGTTATATCACTGTATGGTAAAGAATAAGGGGCACACATCAATGCTACACATACATATCTGCACAATGTAATAACATGAAAAAGAGAAATCACACAGGCCATAATGCATACATTTTAATTTCAGAAGACACATACCACAGTACAGTGGTATTTCAATAATATGAAACACTTATGTGTAGTCACAATCTAATGCAGTCTAGGGTGACCACACTGATATCTCTCACCATGTTCCACTCTGCCCTGACCATGTACAGACGCATCTTTTCTTCGTTGCTCCACAAAGGAGATGGATGGGATTACAACAGCATGTTGAGATGAAGGAGCATGACTGCAAGTTGAAGACCCTGAGACTAGCGGGACCACAGCAAATGAGCCGGCAGTTGAACTTTGTGCAGGTTGGACCACAAACAATGATTCCCAATGGCCAATAGTGGTTCTGTGGACAAGTGGCCTTCCTTTTCCACATTGCAATCTGCTGATCACAGCCAGGGAACTGAGAATCCTGCTGGTAGTACGACACTGCTTCAGTACCATAGAGACCAGGGTTTCCACCAGCTGTGCCACAGACTCTTATGCTGAGCAGCCAATGCAGCCATAATTTAACCATGAATGCACTCTTGTCCTTCATGAATAACACATAGCTGTTGTACCACACAATCTGTAGCATGGGGAAGTGCATGGACATCTGAATGATGCCATTGCTGTGACCATCCATTTGCCTGCAGCAGGAGGCAGACACCCTCTGACACCTGGCCATGCACAACAGCTGCTCAACTACATCTACCATGACACACTAGGTTGTTGTGTGGAACTGTCAGCAGCAGTGCTGTCAACTGCAGTGTGTTGTTCAATGGCCTCACCCTGTTCAACATCCACTGTGGTAGCATCCTCTGAATTGCTAGACAAGTGGACCTCCACATCTGAGGCTACATCTGCTGCAACATCACTGTCTACTTCATGGATGGACTCCTCAAACTACTCAAGGTCCTCTATGCCACAGAATATACCGTCACACTGAAATACATCTTGAACGCCATCATGATCACTGGATGGGCTGCTGGATGAAACAGATAGTTGATGTGCTACAAGATACAAAGACACAGATCAGGACAATGTGCCTACATCGCATGATGGATATCATCAAAGACATATGGCATATATATCTCACTGCAATGTTACAAATAATAATGACTATATCTGGTCTGCTGTATGTATGTTTCACTGAATCTATATAAATGAAGTACATAATCTGTTTACATGACCAACATACATGACATATGTGATGAATAAAATAACACACCTGACAACAACTCATGGGAAGATGGTGGTGCTGAACAGGGATGAACTTCAACTTGTATAAGGGAAGCAAACAGCATTAGTGATCACATCATTTACACAACTAACCAGGTGAACACAGTTAAAACATACAGAAGGTGTGACACACACATACCACTTGTATGTGCATTTGAGGACGTTGATGCAGACTGACCTAGGAATGGTAAGAAGGACACAGTATTAATGGAGGACAACTACAGGATTAACAGCAAGGACAGATATTAAACATACTTAATAGCACACCTCTGACAGACTCCTGCTGTGGTGAGGTGGTGGGTTGTACTGTGGATCCAGCAGTGGGAAAGTAAAGAGAAAGACAACACATTCATGAATTTAGCAAAATGAATGCTGACAGCATTGCATATACAACACAGTAATAAGGGCTACAAATACTCTTGTGATGTATGCTTCAACTGTACACCAGATGAGGCTGCATTGACAAATATTGACAGAAATGTCAGGTATCGCATATCTTATACATGGCTGAAAGCTATGACAATTTTGCTATAACACACCTGGTCTGTTTGCACTTAAAAAATGCATGGCTTAGGCCTACACTTGCCCCTCCACTGGATGTACCTGTAGTGTATAATGGTATGGAGACAACAATATAACAGAAAACAACAGTGCCATGAAATGAGATGGGGACACTAACAAGGTAGTGTTAACAGCAACAGTACAGAGACACTCACCTGCCAATTGCTGGTTTAGTCCTGAAGTATATGGACCTGTGAATATTAATGCAAACAGCATTACAAATTTTGGTTGTACTGCTGTGTTTGTACTGCAGTTGTACCAATACATGTTGTGAGACTTAAGTCCATCATCCTCACCATGTGTGGATATGTGTGCATGGCTCAACTCTGCTGCTGTAAATCAAAAACAGCAATACATAAATATGCATACTACAGCAATATGCACTGATTGTCTCAATACACAGCCATGTAATGGAAATAAAGACATACATGTTTGTCATGGAACTCAAGCTTCAATCCCACCACCAGGAATGCATCATTCCCCTCTTACTGTCTGCAGTGAAGCCAGAAATATTGTCATATCATTGGGGGGGGGGGGCGTCAGTTGTGGTCAGTCACCAGTGGCATCCATCAGTCTCTGATAATGTGTTACTGTGTTGACTGCACAAAGGATCATGTCGGAGCACCATCATCTACAGGCTTCATGGGATTGGATGTTGCCTCCAAATACATTGATCATATTGATGAGGTCTGTTCAGATTTCATTTCTCCAAACAGTATCAACTGAATGGTCTAGGAGTCTCCTGCCATGTTTGTGGAGAGCATCAGTTATGATGTCATTTTCCTGGGGGGGGGGGGGTTGTCATCCCTATGATGGTTGGCAATCTGAAAGACAGTGATAAACACATGATAATATTCATGTCTGAGCCCATTTATATATTTCATTCTGTGAACAGCATATGTCAACATAAACAGTATTCATTCCTGTGCAGTGAAAATGTCTATATAACACTGTGTGATAAATACTAATGTGACATATTACAAGTAACAACAATGCCTTCATACATAACATTGGTAAAATAAAAATAAAAATAACTTACAACATTTTACAGCTCATGAGTGGGATTAGAATGCTTGACAATACATATGCATTGTACAGAGGTCTAAAGACGTCAGCATCATGCCACCAAAGTATGCTTACATGTCATATTCAAATACTACAACAAGTAACAATTTGAAGAACTTATGGAAAACATTAGCAAACCTCAGGACCCATAGCCAGGCAACAGACGGTATGTATCCTTAGTATATTGAGTCAGTACTGATAATATATTTGTTAGGAAGCATCATTGAAGACATATCCATAATAGCAGCAGCACATTTTTTAACAGTTTTGTTAGAAGACTTGAATTAAGAAATATCCATTTCCTATACTAGATACAGATAGTGTCTGAATCCATAGGTTTCTGTACTTACACCACAGAGTGCAAGGAATTACCAGTAAGAATTGCAGATGATCCGTAAATCAGCCTTCATATACTGTTAACATTTGCAATGGAAGTCTGTCTATACAGCTGCATATGGGATAGAAATAAAATATTTAGAAGAACAACACCCATATGCATAAAGTTCAAGACAACATCACTCCAGTAACTTATAACAATTTCTGTTAAAGATAACTTTTGAGTAAAAATTAATTTTAATGTGTACTTTTTGAAATGACTAACTTTAAGAGATTTATGAATCATCAAAACAGAAGTGTTACCAATTGTCAATGTACCTCTCACTCCAGATCACAGACTCAAAGTGCACCTTGTGTGCACTCACCTTTAAGCATCACTTCCACTGTACATAATTAATGAGGTTCATTAAAATTCAAGTTGTTGGAATCCCATTCACACACACCCATGTAGCTTGGCTTTATGCAGCGAAACACCCAGGTGTAGTCTTTAAACACCCAGTATTTATGAATAAATGGTACCATGTGTGGCATGTGCCTATCTTCCAACTTATAACATGACATCAGTGCCACTTTCAAATATTGATTTGGATACATTTACTGATCAGAGTATTGCTAACTGTGAACTGAGTAGTACTTCAGTGAGCATTTCTTTGTGTTTGTATTTTCCTGACTTCTTCAATTTGAGGATTGTGAGAGCTACTTGGAGGAGGCTGAGATATGTCTGTGCACCCAGCTGGACCAATGAGGAGATGACCCAGATGCTGACAGTTTGCAACAGAGTGGAGCATCGAATGAGAGCCAGACCCAGGAACTTCGCCATGATCAACATCTAAAACCAGATCACAAGGAAGCATCAATGGGAAGGATGGGGATCTACCACATTGGAGTGCAGGTTCATCAGCACTATAATGACGTGCATCAGAGGGACACAGAGGAGCTTCAAAGGAGGGTCACCAAGCTGTGGAGGCAGCCCATAGATCCCTACTGTAAGTGTCAATATTCTATACATACCTGAGAATTGCTACAGATTTTTCAGATATTTCTCTGCCCCATATATATCAGATAGGTGTTTTTATAATGATGTATTAGCTGCTGTAACAATTGACTCATGGGGATACTTAGGTGGATTTGGTAAACACTGTCCTATTAAACATGGGTTTGACTCCCTTGCTGTTAATGTAGTAATGTATATAATATCCATAATTATGTCCTTTGTAGATGTACATATGTTTTACAATATGTAACTGGATAATTTCACATAGCCACTGCCCTCATGCATCTCACCTAGGCTACAGATAACTGTGCACTTCATAGTTTTCTGTTATAGTCCCAAAGTATTGCCAAGTGCAACATTATACATTGGAAAAAAAACACGTATATAACTTCTTTACATCATTCCGCCTAAGAAATTACACAGACACATTTATTTAATCTAAAAAGTATTACCTGCCCAACTGCTTACATATATGTTTTCAGTTATGTGTTGATAGCTGTTATTTCTTTACAGTAAAAGGTCCAATAATTGTTTGCATTTTCTGTATTCATCCATTCTCCACAGGACCTCTAATTAACACCTGCAGTACCTGTTTTCTAAAATGAAACATTTGCTGAATATTAGTTTGGCCTTTAAAACAACCAGCCAATATGTCTGCATTTTGGCATGCCGTGGGTTCCAGTCCACACAGGGGAAACATATATCTGTACCTGTTACCTTGGTTACATTCATCCATAGCATATCTTGGAAGACCCATGTTCCAGTACTTTATATTAATGTTTATGTTGTGCATGGTTATAACTCATTGAGTTAGTCTTCAAATTTCTATGAATATGGACGCAATCTGTAAGGTTCTGATAAAATCAGCTTTCTAACAACAGGGTTAATAGAGCAGTACTTGTTTGTTTAAGAATTGCATGTGCTGGCTGGTAGCTCAGACTGTAAGGAAACAGGGTATCATGCCAACATTTTGGCATGTTGTGTGTTCAAATCGAGAGAGAAATATACCTCTCAACCATATTGAATTCCTCTGAATTTACCATTTTTTTTATTTTTAGTTATGGCTGACATCATCACACATCACAAGTGTCTCCCATAACATCATGAACTTGCAGGGGCATGTGTGACGACATTGTGACATCAGCTTTGTGAGGCAGTGCCTGACTGCATGTCAGACTCATGGAAAACTTGGACAAAATAAAAAATAAAAAAAATAGTTTTACAACTGCAGCCTGCCCACGACAATTTGCAGCACTGCTGCAGCCAACCAAAGAAGACGTCGTGACAACCCGATGACATCACGTCAATGCGATGACAAACCCTGGCCCTAAGGACTACTATTGGATTATTTCTGAACTGGTTTGGACAGGTAACAGCAGAACATTGATGACAATGAATATGAGAGCTGCTGAAAGTAATAAACTCTAATTTTTCTGCCTAACTGAGGTCTGCATAAAGGATTTTGACCTCAAGACAAGCAGGACTTCTGTTCTACAAAATAATTGTCTTATCACCATAGACACCCGCAAAATACCTCTCAACCACCTAACACAAGAAATCTGGATAAAGCCTTAAATAATGGGGTGGGGGCAAAGACCCAAAAATAGGGACAGACAGATTTTTAATATTGTTCTTAAAAACTTAGAATGTTGTTAGAAGAACAGGTTTTGTGTTAGCTTGCCTTTTCTGAAGAATATTTATTTATTAATATATTTATTTATTGACATTTGATTACAGTGAAAACCTGACTGGGTAAAAGCCAATTTTTCAGCGTAGGCCCAGGGAGAAAAGCTCCAAATTATTAAAAAAAATTTAATAATAATTTTACAGTCTTCAAAATAAAACAAGAGCATCTTCAGTTGAAATAATTATAACAAATTAGACATAATATAGCAACATTGGTAAAAAATCTATCCAAGTTAGATGACAATCATTTAATATTTAGAGACATTTTAGACAGTTTTTAGAGAAATTAAAGGTAAGTTAGTCTAATACAAACAGGAAGTGCAATATGAAATGAAGGAGAACTAGGCTTTTGCTATATTTAGAATGAAAGTCAGGGAAGAGAATTTGATAGCAGTAAGGAAGTAAGTGAAGAAGGGAGAGGAAGGAGGTATAAGGAACAAAAAGGTACTTGTTTATAGTTTATCCTAGCTTTGAGCAAGAATAAAGAAATATTTTAGCTAGGAAGTCTTTCATAGCAGTTTTGAAAGATGGAAGTGAGGGTATAGACCTGATGGATACAGATAAGGAGTTCCAGGCCTTAACAACATTGAAAGAGTACAGACAATGCCCAGCAGATTTGCTAGGTTTGTAGACAGAAAGAAGTTTTTGATCACTGGATCACAATGACTCACTGGGAACATAGTTGTGTAGAATATGCTTTAGTTTTATACAAGTTCAAAGTTTTATACAAGTTGAAATGTTAATATAGATAAAACAGTATTGTTCTTGTTATATTTTATTAAATACTAGTGTGGCACTTCATTTTATTTTTATAAAAAATTGCATTTTAGTTTTATGCAAGTTCAAATGTTAATATAAATAAAACACTATTGTTCTGGTTATATTTTGTGTTGTGTAATATTTTGTCTGTTGTTCAAAATTTGTGTTTGAATGTTTGTATCCCACAAGTCCATTGGAGTGGTTGGAATTACAGCATAGTGTATGCAAATTTTTATGTTAATCAGCATCCAGATTTTTGGCCAGTTGTACCTGTTTTTCATTGGTCTTTATCCAGATTTGTGATGTTCTCAGGTTGAGAGGTATGGAGAGGGGACACATATATCTGAAACTGTTCTCTTGCTTTAATATACCCATAACATTTATTTCTGAAGCATATTACACGCACTGATATTAATATGTATTTTGAGCATAGTTGTGAATAATTTAATAATCTGTAATCTGTAACATTCCATTAACCTCAGCTATTTAACAGCAGGAGCAGTAAATCTTGTTAAATCCATTATATGTCTGAACAATTCTTTGGTTGATGTTGTATAGTTTGTAAAAGTTCTACTAAGGTCTGTTTTCTTATGAAATATTAAAAGTCAACTGTAAAACAACATCATCTTCCTATTTTGAGAGAGTGGGATGGGCAGACTAACAGTTGAAATGGAGAACAGGGAAGATTTTCCTAGTGATGGGCACCTTTGCAAGGAATATCACGGTCCTCACACATACCTTACTGTGTCTATTATGTACAGCAACATGCATGGGTCTATTCACAGAAGCTGTATGCTACATGACACTGTCAAACTATCTAAGGAATGTATGCTCTCCATTACATTTAATGTTTCTGAGCACAGTGCTAACATAAATATAATTCTCAAACTGTTTAGCTACATGAGCAGCACATATTTATACTTTTCAATCCTAAGCCCAGATCCATATTAGCAGACCATCACCTATCCAGATGATATCATAACATAACTCTCCGGATTCATGAAGCCACCAATCCTGTGCAGGATCAGTGTTAGAGCTAATCTTGGCAATATGGCCGGCGTTTGATCCAGGAACAAGCTCCCGGCACATGCATGCGAGCTCTAAAACTAATCCTGCACAGACAGAGCTTGGGGATACAAATTACCTCAAATGCAGGTGAAAACCATGCAAATGAGGGTAATTTGCAATCCAGGAAGCTGGCAGCTGTCCGTGCATGACTAGTATAGTCTGCAGAAATGTACTCGGGTAGTAACCCTGTACATTTCTGCAAACTGCAAAACAGAGCCATGACAGCTCCAAATAAAGGGTGTATATCATGTGTAAGGCATGCCAATGGCCAAATATATGGCCAGTGGCATGCCAATGTGTTATGCCAATGAATAGTGGCTGCTAAGGGGGAAGGCTCAGTGTGACACATGTAACTATACATTAGCAGGCAATCCTATGCAAATGAGGGGAAGGATAGTGAATCCCAGTCTTCCCTAGCATGTGAGTCAGGTCCCAACAGTGTAAGAGTATGAATAGCTGAGTGCATGACTAGGAGGTAGGTGACATCATGGGTGAGTGTGTCAGGCATACTGTCAGTGGATTGGAGCCCTGTGGCTCAGATTTGCTCCTAACTTAGCACAGCTAAGCTAGGGGGTGTGTCTGAACCTGTCTAGCACTCTTCACATTGCCTAAGTGTGTATGCGCACAACGCACCAGGCTTTACAGGAAGAAAAAAGAAGTTATAACAGGAAATAGCAGCTCTGTGCACATTCCAGCACTCTGTTTGCACATTGCTCACATGAGCTTAAACAGGGAGGCAATGGGAAGGGAAAATAGCAGTAGGAAGGTAATCAAGGAGAACTAGCTTAGCTGCCAGGTGAAATGTATCAGAACCAGCCAATTACACAGGCAGCAGACCAACCCAGCCCAGAACACTACTATAAACTAAGCAAACACCCTCCCCTCTGGTTTTTCCCACACTATACACCACCGGTGTAAACAAGCAGGGAACTTTTAACACTCACAACAGCAAAATGTTAGGGGCTGCAATAGCTATCATACAACTTGTGGAAGAGGCTGAGAGTGGTGAGGATGTGAATGCTGCCGACCAACCCACAGTGAGGAGATGGAGAAGAGTGTACAGACCCAGGGTGACCTACCAAGTGCTACATGAGCTGGAGATAGTGGAGCGCTATAGGGTGGACAGGGACCTCCTACAGCAAATTGTGGAGCTGTGCCAGCCACGCCCTGCACACAGAACTAACAGAGGGGAATCCATCCCAGTGGATACCAAGGTATGTGTAGGCCTACGAATACTAGCTACAGGTACCTTCCAAAGGCCAACTGGGGATAAGATGGGGATTTCACAGGCATCAGCATCCAGGGTACTCCACCAGTTCCTGGATGCCATGTCAGCACATGTCGGTGAGCACGTATATTTCCCCATTACCCGTGAGACATTGGCCAGCAATATGCATCTCTTCCACCAAATAGCAAAATACCCTGAGGTAGTGGTTGCAATAGACTGCATGCACATATGCATCAAAGCACCACCCGGTGAGCGAGGTAGGGTTTACATCAACCGCAAGGGCTTCCTCTCCATTAACTGCCAGGTCATGTGCGATGTCCATGGCATAATACTGAATGTGTGTGATGGCTGCCCTGGAAGCTATCACGATTCCCACATCTGGCATCTGATGCAGCTGTACCAGAGATGTGACAATGGGGACATCCCACACTGTCACCTAGTGGGGTCTGTGGATACGCACTGGAGCCATGGACCAATGACAGGCATCAAAAATGCACACACACCCGAACAAGAACTCCATAATGAGGCACACGCACAAACAAGAATCATAATTTAGCATGTGTTTGAGATGCTCAAGCCATGGTTCCGGTGCCTGGACACATTCAGTGGGGCCTTGCAGTACTCACCAACTACATGTACTCAAATCACCCTTGTATGTGCCATCCTACACAATATGATCCTATGGAAACAGCTGCAGCAGGAGCAGCATGGGGCAGGACCACACAGCCCCCCACCATTGCCAATGGCTGCACAGGCACAGAGTGTCTCAGAGGAGGAACAACCTGAGCCTGCCCCAGTAGGCAGAAGGAGGCATGCCCATTATGCCCTGGTCCTGGCAAAGAGGTAACGCATAGCACATACTCTGACATGGGAGGGACCCAGGGAATAGCACCTCTCTCTGACTCTCACATACAGTAAAAGGGATGCCAAACATTACACTACCTGTGCCTAACCATGCATATGGAGTGTACTATGTGCATTCGACATAGGCAGCCCTGTAGCACCACCTTCAATGCTGGGACACCCACAAGATAAGGGACTCACACATGCCAGCCAGGAGGGGGGGGGGGTCACATACCCAACAACAGACACAGCCAGCAGGACAGGTGTAGACAAACACAAACAAATTCTGTACTATGGCCTCTGAATGAGGGCTATGGGTAACCACCCCCCAGGCCTACACAGACAGACTACAGCAGGCCAGGTAATGGGAATTCAATTGTGAAGGCTAGGAAGCCAGAAACTAATTTGTAGGTAATCAAAAGATAAGAACTGTAGTACACTGGTATGTCCTAGCCAGCACGATAGGTAAGACTACAGACTGAAATTAAGTACTTGACATACCAGTACAGTCTTAGAAAATGTGTACAAGTGTCAGGTGTGCCCCCATCCTATGTAGACATATAGTAACAGTCAGGTGTGCCCCCCAAATCCTGTGTAGAAATGTAGAAATAATCCGGTGTGCCCTTCCCCCTTCCTACATAGAAATATAGTAACAGTCAGGTGTGCCCCCCAAACCTGTGTAGAAATATAGAAATAATCACTTGTGCCCCCCCATCCTACATAGAAATATAGTAACAGTCAGGTGTGCCCCCATACCTGTGTAGAAATATAGACATAGTCAGGTGTGCCCCCCATCCTATATAGAAATATAGTAATAGTCAGGTGTGCCCCCACACCTGTGTAGAAATATAGAAATAGTCAAGTGTGCCCTTCCCCATCCTACATAGAAATATAGCAACAGTCAGGTGTGCCCCCCATACCTGTATAGAAATATAGAAATAGTTAGGTGTGCCCCCCATCCTACATAGAAATATAGTAAAAGTCAGGTGTGCCCCCCAATCCTGTGTAGAAATGTAGAAATAGTCAGGTGTGCCCTCCCCCCTTCCTACATAGAATATAGTAACAGTCAGGTGTGCACCCCATACCTGTGTAGAAATATAGAAATAGTCAGGTGCCCCCCATTCTACATAGAAATATAGTAAAAGTCAGGTGTGCCCCCAAACATGTGTAGAAAAATAGAAATAGTCAGGTGTGCCCTCCCCCCATCCTACATAGAAATATAGTAACAGTCAGGTGTGCCCCCCATACCTGTGTAGAAATATAGAAATAGTCAGGTGTGCCCTCCCCCTTCCTACATAGAAATATAGTAACAGTCAGGTGTGCCCCCCAATCCTTTGTAGAAATGTAGAAATAGTCAGGTGTGCCCTCCTCCCTTCCTACATAGAAATATAGTAACAGTCAGAAGTGCCCCCCAAACCTGTGTAGAAATACAGAAATAGTCAGGTGTGCCCTCCCCATCCTACATAGAAATATAGTAATAGTCAGGTGTGCCCCCCCAAACCTGTGTAGAAATATAGAAGTAGTCTGGTGTGCCCTCCCCTCATCCTACATAGACATATAGTAACTTTCAGGTGTGCCCCCCAAACCTATGTAGAAATATAGAAATAGTCAGGTGTGCCCTCCTCCCATCCTACATAGAAATATAGTAACAGGTGTGCTCCCCACACCTGTGTAGAAATACATAAATAGTCAGGTGAGCCCCCCATCCTACATAGAAATATAGTAACAGTCAGGTGGGCCCCCCAAACCTGCGTAGAACTATAGAAGTAGTCAGGTGTGCCCTCCCCCCATCTTACATAGACAGTATCAGGCAGGTGTGCCCCCCCAAACCTGTGTAGAAATATAGAAATAGTCAGGTGTGCCCTCCCCCCACCCTACATAGAAATATAGTAACAGTCAGGTGTGCCCTCCCATACCTGTGTAGAAATATAGAAATAGTCAGGTGTGCCCCCCCATCCTACATAGAAATATAGTAACAGTCAGGTGTGCCCCCAAACCTGTGTAGAAATATAGAATTAGTCAGGTGTGCCCTCCCCCCTTCCTACATAGAAATATAGCAACAGTCAGGTGTGCCTCCCAAACCTGTGTAGACATATAGAAATAGCCGGGTGTGCCATCCCCCATCCTACATAGAAATATAGTAACAGTCAGGTGTGCCCCCCTAAACCTGTGTAGAAATATAAAAATAGTCAGGTGTGCACCCCCCATCCTACATAGTAATGTGATAATAGTCAGTTGTGCCCCCCCCACACCTCTGTGTAAATGTAGGAACAGTCAAGTGTCCCCCCCCCCACTATGCAGAAATGTAGTAACAGTCAGTGCCAAATGATCGATGGATACCCTGCAGAGACAACATACTACCTGTCGGTGTACAACACAAAGGTCAGCACTGCAGCACAAACTACCTGGACATGATCCACACAGTCAATACAGATGGCCATACTGGGCATGCTCACATGCTTAGAGAAATTAAGGCAATGTCAGTCATCAACATACTGAAAGGTCATACTGGGCATGCACACACACTTAGAGAAATGAAGGCAATGTCAGTCAACAACATACTGAAAGGTCATACTGGGCATGCTCACACACATGAACTCCATGACTGCAAACACCAGTGAACCAGACATATCTGGCAGTTGCAGTTGTTAGTGCAGACACTTGTCAGTATGCACCACTCATGCCTTGCACACACAGTGGACAGGAATACAGACATATATGTCAGGACAACACACTATAATAAGCCAAAGGTAGACGTACATAGATGTATGGAAGAGGGTGACTGTGACAAGGAGCCACCCAGACCTCTCCCACCCAGCACACAGCCAAAGGGCCCCAAACATATGAGGTGCAGATGTCACTCACTGCAGATACCACCCACCAGTATCAGTCAACATTACAGACTATGTGGTGCAAGTGCCAGCTGTGCAACATGACTGTACAAGGAAGTAGTCATCTAGCAGCTGTATACAAGTACCTGTGACATATGACCCTATGTGTGCCCACATGTGGCGTGTCAACCCCTAGATGAATGGGTCATGTCCCATTCACACACTGCCCTCCCCATAGCCCTACTATGACAAGCCTGCTGAGGTCATCCAATGTGAAATACACCTTTGGTAGGGTTGTAGCCCAGTAACCTCTGTGGCATGTCCCAAAACCACGTAATGCTGTAGTGTGATAAACTAAGTAGATAGGTGTTCTAACCCCGACCTGGCAATTATGTGTGTGTGTCTGACTGTGTAGAGAGCAATGTTTTTTAGGGTACTCACACTCCTTACAACTAATATACACAACTTTGGCAAGGCTGCTGATGTCACCCACCTAGAAATACACCTCTGGGAAGGTTGTAGCCCAATAATCGACGTAGCATGTCCTATAACTGCATACTGCTGTTGTATGATGGTGTACTTAGATAGGAGCTCTAACCCCAGACTTTGCAACTGTGTGTGTGTCTGACTTTGTAGACAGCAATGCTTTTTATGGTACTCATACTCCTTAAAATTCATGTACTCAACTTTGCCAAGGCTGCTGATGTCACCCACCTAGAAATACACCTCTGGGAAGATTGTAGCCCTGTAATATCTGTAGCGTGTCCTGTAACGGTTCACTGCTGTAGTGTGATAAAGTACTGAGATAGGAGTTCTAACCCCAGACTTGGTAACTGTGTGTGTGTTTGTGTGCATGTCTGACTGTGTAGAGAACAATGCTTTTTAGGGTACTCACACTTCTTTCAAGTCATATACTCAACTGTGGCAAGGCCGCTGATGTCACCCATTTAGAATTACACCTCTGGGAAGGTTGCAACCCAGTAATCTCCGTAGCGTGTCTTGTAACTGCGTACTGCTGTAGTATCACAACCTACTTAGATAGGAATTCTAACCCCAGATTTGGCAACTGTGTGTGTTTGTGTGTGTGTCTGTCTGTCTCTGACTGTGTAGAGAGCAATGTTTTTTAGGGTACTCACACTCCTTACAAGTCATATACTCAACTTTGGCAAGGTCACTGAGGTCACCCACTTAGAATATCACCTCTGGGAAGAGTACAGCCTAGCAATCTCTGTAGCGCATCCTGTAACTGTGTACTGCTGTAGTGTAATGACCTTCTTAGATAGGAGTTCTAACTTCAGACTTTGCAAGTGTGTGCATGTGTGTGTGTGTGTGTGTGTGTCTGTTGCTGACTATGTAGAGAACAATGCTTTTTAGGGTACTCACACTCCTTACAATTCATATACTTATAGGTTCATAGGTTCATACTAGGCTATCTGCCCGAGGGCATTTATAAGCCTAGCCATAGTTTTGTGGCTTACGCCACCCCTTAGTTTGGAGAAACTATGCCCATTATTTAGCTGTGCCTCTGTCGAGCAGTGACACTGAGGTAACCCCTGGGGTGTATCTGCGATCTCCCATCCATTGGTCAAGATTCCTCTTGAACAAGGCCAGCGAGGTGCTCTGCCTCACATAAACCGGGATTTTGTTCCACAGCATAGGGAGTCTTTGGGTGATGAATCTATCCCTCCAGCACGTCCTATTAATAACTGTGTCGAGGTTTAAGTCACCCGCCCTTGTGGCTCTGAGGGATCTAGATTTTTGAGATGAAGCATATTCATCAAATCTGGGTTTGACATGGCCTTGTATGTCAGGCATAGGTCACCTCTGAGTAAGCAGATGCAACTGAATATAACTGGAGTTCTTTCAGTCGTGCAGCATAAGACAGATTTTGAGACCCTTTATCCTTTTGGTGAGGAACTTTTGTGGCCTCTCCAGCTGCTGCAAGTGTCGGGTCAGATACATTCGAATGGGGCATTGTACTCGATCATTGGTCTGATGAGTGATGAGTATAGGAGACTATGACTTCCCTTGATCTAGATGTGAATCCTTCATGATAAGGTGGGCAATGTAGAAGGTCTTCCTAACTACTTTAGCAATATGAGTGTCGAATGAAAGGCTACTGTCAACCTGGGTTCCCAGGTCCCTAATAACTTCTTCTGTGTTCAGGGGATTGCCACCTATATGGTAGCTAGGGGTAACCTTATTTTCCCGAAGGGTATGACTATGCATTTCTTGGCATTTAACTTGAGGCCATGGCTCTGGCACCAGTTATCCGTTTCTGTGAGACCGTTCTGAAGGATATCTGTGTCAGATGTGTTCTCAACTACGGCGCCCAGTTTGCAGTCATCTGCGAACTTTGTCAGCCATAACCCTCCTGTGTTTGCTTGTACTTCAGAAAAGTAGATGCCAAACAAGAGTGGGCCCAGGACTGAGCCCTGTGGGACACCACTTGTGACAGGCTTAGAGTCTGACATGGTGCCAGCAACTCTGACCCTGTGGGTTCTGTCACTCAGCCAGTTTGCAACCCATCTTGTAATGTATGGGTTTACATTTAAGTTGATGAGTTTTTCAATGATACCAGAGTGGGGTATTGTATCGAAAGCCTTCACCAGGTCTAGGTAGGCTGTATGGACTGCCTTTCCCTCGTCAATGGCCTTGGTGACTGTTTCAAAAAAGTCAACCAAGTTTAAAAGGCATGATCTGCCTTTGACAAAGCCAAACTGGGTTGGATCCAAAGTCTGCAAATTCCCTATGTCTTTATTTATGAGATCCATTATGATCCATTATGATCCGCCCTATAGCACTACTATCTCCAATTGCAAAAATTATGGAGAAATGCATCCACAAACAGTTACTAGGTCACCTCCTTTCTAACAATCTCCTAGCTAACTGTCAGCACGGCTTTCGTCCTTTCCATAGTACCACTACAGCCTTACTATCTTTTACTGACTCCATTAATAACAACCGTAATAACAATCTTCTATCTTCAGCATTCTTTGTAGATCTGTCTAAAGCCTTTGATATGGTGAATCACCAACTCCTTCTACATCGATTAAAAATGCTTTCTCTTGATAAACCTGCCCTTACTTGGTTCACTTCCTATCTTCACAACAGGAGACAAGCTGTTCTATGGAACAACAATCTCTCTGAACTTCTCCCCACCACTTTAGGGGTCCCGCAAGGCTCCATCCTAGGTCCTCTTTTATTTTCAGTCTTTATCAATGACTTGCACTTAGCCACACCCTTAACCACCTGTATTCAGTATGCTGACGACACCACCATCATCTGCTCTGCCACAAACCAAACTGAACTTCACTACCTTACCCAAAAGACATTTACTACTATTGAACAATGGTTCTCCAATCACTGTCTTCTCTTAAACCCCAAGAAAACAAAACTTCTCCTTTTCTTACCCACACACCTGTCTCCCTCTATTAATCTCACAATTACGTCTAACAATGGCACCCTTATATCACCTGACCAAACAACTAAACTATTGGGTGTTACCATCGACAACCTTCTAAAATTTGACTTTCACATCAACTCCAGCATTAAAGCAACTAATAGAAAGCTAGGCTCACTCTATAGAATCAGATCTTTCCTAACCACTGAAGCTAGATCCACCATAGCAAGAACACATCTTATCTCCACCTTACTGTATGCTTCCCTATTTACACTAATCTATCTAAACATAATATTAAGAAGCTCACAGTAACCTATAACAACATTGCTAGATTTGCAACTGCTTCTCCATATAAAACACATCACTGTCTGAACCTCTCTAACCTAGGATGGCTGGAATTACCACACCTAATTCAGTACTATCAGCTTACTATTGCCCACAAAGCCCTTCACTACCCTGAAAACATACCCATGCTCTCCACCCTTATAAAACCATATAACAACTTAAAAGCCCTACGCTCTTCCAATAAAATCATGATTAAAACATCTCTATCAAAGAATACAGCAGGAGAATCTATTTTTCAAACTCAGTTGGCAAAAACTGGAACCAACTTCCTAAAGACCTTACTGATCAGACTTCCACTGCACTATTTAAGACCAAACTGAAACTCTTCCTTTCTAACCACTGGCTTTGCTCTTGCATTACTCCCAGTTAAACTACCTCCTATTTGACTTCCTATCCTTCTCCCATATCCCTCATACTTACTCCCTTATCTAATTGTCACTTATTTATTATGTCCCTTTAACCCATTATAGGACTACCTTATATAGTAACTCTACTTCTCTCACTAAACTCCTAACAACTGTTACTGTATTTTAATTTTTCTCTCCCTTTTTCTCATATACCTGTACTTTCACTACTTCCTTGTCTCTGTATCCACCTTCTTTATAAGTTCTTTCAAGTATTATTACTGTCTTCTACTTTGTTAGTTATATCGACTTTTTATTACTTAAATCAAACATATACTTTGTATTTAATGTTTTGTTATCATGTTATGTAGATAGTGGAGCTTTTCTCCTCGGGCCTCCACTGAAAATGGACTTGTATCCAGTTGGACCAGCCCGGTTAACAAATGTAAAATAAAATAAAATAAAAAATAAAATCCTTTCCATGGCTTTGCAGATCAAGCTTGTCAAGCTAATGGGACGGTAATTTCCAGGGTTGGTGGAGGCACCGCCTTTGTGGAGTGGGACCACAGTCGCTGTGCGCCACTCCCTGGGTACGTATCCAGAGGTGAGACTAAGATTAAACAGCTGTCCTAACTGTGGGTTTAATTCCTCGTTGAGTTCATGGAGCACACAGCCGGAGACACCATCAGGTCCCATGGATGCTGTGTTCTTTGCCTTGGAGAGAGCAGTTCTCACCTGAGCGTTGGAGATGTTTGGGGGGCTACAATCATTTGGTATAGATATCTCTTCTTTAGGCGGGGAGGGGGGGAGAAGTTTGCACTGAACCTGTCAGCCAGTATGTTGGCAATGTCTGTAGGATCAGTAATCTTCACATCATTTTGAACTAATTCTGAGCATATCTGGGAGTTTCCTCCTAGGTTTCTGACGTAGCTAAAGAATGCTTTATGGTTGTCTTTAGAGTCCTTAGCTATTTTTTTCTCAAAATTAGCTTTGGATGATTTTATGAGAGCTCTTAGCTTTTTACTTATAGTGATCATCGGTGTCTTACCTTTTAAGGATTTTGCTCTATCTTGTAGTAGCTTTCTCCTTTTATTATAGAGTTTGTTTATGGCTGGGGTCCACCAGACTGGACGCTTGCCTTTGGTACAAAGAGTCTTTGTTTTGCTTGGGATTGCCTGATCCATGCAGCCCTGCAGGTGCTGGTAGAAGGCATTTGTAAGTGATTCAGCGGTTTGAGTAATGTTAACCGCCGGCTCAGCGGCCTTAAAGGAGACCACACTAGTCTTTAGAAGTGTGAAGTCGGCTTTCGAGAAGTTCTTTACTGTGGTCTTTTTCATTTCAGGTGGGGGCAGGATGAGGACCTCCAGCGAGATTAGTTTGTGATCAGATCTCACCAGTGAGGGGTATACTTCTGGCGTTGAACATTGTGCTCCCATGTTCATGATGATGAGATCAAGTATGTTCTCTCCTCTTGTGGGGATGGTGACTAGTTGTTCCATGGCATTTGAGTTTATGAATTCCAGGAACTTTTGGGCTAGAGTGTTTGGGCTTGAGTAGTGTTCCCAGTCTATATTAGGGTAGTTGAAGTCACCTAGTATGATGGTGTTCGGAGATACATTTATCCCCTCCAGTGTTTTCAGGAAGGCCATGTGAGGTTCCTGAGTTTACGAGGGTGGCCTGTAACATGCTACAATTTGCATAGCAGTCTTTCCTATGGTTAATTGCACCTGGATGGTTTCCGATGCATCGTGCGATGCCACCAATCTTGAGGTGTGGGTGTCCTTGATGAATATGGATACCCCTCCTCCTTTCTTGGTATTGTCCAGGTTTTGTGGCCGGAACGCATGATATGAGGTAAAACCTGATAGTGCTGGGGTGCTCTCAGGAGCCTTGAACCAGGTTTCTGTCACAGCACAGACATCGATGTTCTCCATACTGAGAAGGGCCTCGAGTGCGTGCATCTTGAGGTTGAGACTTCTGGCATTGAGCAGCATTACCCTTAGTTTTTTTCTTTGTTTTGTTCTAGGGTGGTAGGTTTAGAATTTGAGCCTTGCCTAAAAAAGGCACTATGGGGGTGGCAAGAGCCTTTGCCAAAATCCGAATCCCAGGGTGACAAGTGCAAGCCGTCCCTTGCGAAGCAGCGTGGCTTGTCCAGCATGTCATCCCAGGCAGACAGACATTGATCCCCTTTGAATGACACCAGAGTTTAAGCCAATTGTTAAAACTGATCATCTTATCTCTGTATTGTGGCATCATTCTTGGTGAAGGTAGGATACTGCTCAAGGTCAGGGTCATACCTGCCTGGGCTACATAATCAGAGAGCTCCTCTATGTCTCTTTTCATGTAGTCCAGGGAGGTGTCTCAGGTCGTTTACACCAGCGTGGACAATGATTGAGTCGCACTTGTACCTGCTGTTGAGAGACCTGAGTGCATGCGTTATGTGGCGGATTCTAGCACCCGACAGGCAGCTTACTGTGACCTTCTCCTTACTCAGTCTGGTGAGCGGACGCCAGTGTGTCTGACTATGGAGTCACCAATGACTAGTGTGTCTGGCATTGTGTTTGGCCTTAAGGGCTGTGACTGCTTGACACTCTGACTGTGTGGTCTATGTGATGCAGGTGTTGTGTTCTGAGGTGGTAGTTGTTTGGGTGTCTGCTTTGGTGGCCTCTGCTGTTTTGGTAGATTTTTGATCAGAGCCTCCGAGTATGTCTTTGTGTGTTTATGTGTATGATTTGAGGTTGTGATGGTATTATGTGAGACTGGGTCTATAGTGTGTGTGGTTACCTTCTCCTCCTGTCTGGTCTTGCCAGTCCTATGTTGAGAGAGCTCAGCCTCCAGTTTGGCAAGGCTGCTGATGTCACCCACCTAGAAATACACCTCAGGGAAGGTAGTAGCCCAGTAATCTCTATAGCATGTCCTTTAACTGCGTACTACTGTAGTGTGATTTAGAACCGTGGTAGGGTTACATCCCCAACCATGGCAGTTTTGGATGTTTTGTGTGTGTTTCAATGTCTGTGTATGGAGCAATGCATTATAGGCTAGTCACTCACAATACATTTCAAATGCCCTAATTTGGTAATCCTGCTGATGTCATTCATTGTGAAATACACCTTCGGGGAAAGAGTTCTCTAGTAATCCCCATGGTGCATCCTATAACAGCTCCATGGTGTAGTGTGATATAGACCTTTTTCAGGGGTTCTATAACCACACATGTCAGTTGTGAATGTTTTGTGTGTGTTTCAATGTCTGTGTAGGGAGCAATGCATTTTAGGCTAGTCACTCACAGTACATTTCAAATGCCCTACTTTGGCAATCCTGCTGATGTCATTCATCGTGAAATACACCTTTGGGGAAGCAGTGTTCTAGTAATCCCCAATGTGTGTCCTATAACAGCTCCATGCTGTTGTGTGATATAGACCTTTGTCAGGGGTTCTATACCCACACATATTGGCTGTGGACATTTTTTGTGTGTTTCAATGTCTGTGTAGGGAGCAATGCATTTTAGGCTAGTCACTTGCAGTACATTTCAAATGCCCTACTTTGGTAATCCTGCTGATGTCATTCATTGTGAAATATATCTTTGGAGAAGGAGCTTTCTAGTAATCCCCATGGTGCTTCCTATAACAGCTTTATGCTGTAGTATGATATAAACCTCTGTCAGGGGTTCTATAACCACACATGTTGGCTGTGCATGTTTTGTGTGTGTTTCAATGTCTGTGTAGGGAGCAATGCATTTTAGGCTAGTCACTCTCAGTACATTTCAAATGCCCTAATTTGGTAATCCTGCTGATGTCATTCATTGTGAAATACACCTTCGGGGAAAGAGTTCTCTAGTAATCCCCATGGTGCATCCTATAACAGCTCCATGGTGTAGTGTGATATAGACCTTTTTCAGGGGTTCTATAACCACACATGCCAGTTGTGAATGTTTTGTGTGTGTTTCAATGTCTGTGTAGGGAGCAATGCATTTTAGGCTAGTCACTCACAGTACATTTCAAATGCCCTACTTTGGTAATCCTGCTGATGTCATTCATTATGAAATCCACCTTTTGGGAAAGCATACTCCAGTAACATCTGTGGTGCTTACTATAAGTACTGTAGTATAATAAACTAGTTAGGTAGGGGTTCTACTCCCAGACATGACAGGTGTGTGTGTGTTTGTAACTCATATCCTGTGTAGAGGTGCTTGTGAGTGTGTGGCCAATGTGGAGTGGGTTTTGCATATTTCTTATATGGTGGCCCAACTATATATCACAATGTCCACCATACAGGGATAACATATGTGAAATAGCTGAGAGGCTGGGGTGCAAAGCCATACCTATACATGTGACATCAAGGCCAGGCAATCACAGTTAGCAACCCCAGTATTACCCAGAGCATACACTCAATCCATGTCTCTCACACACACACACACACACACACACACACACACACACACACACACACACACATGCCTAGGCAACAGCCAATATGTGGGTAGCACACTGCATAATGGTCAATGATAGTAGCTATAGAGTGATAGCAATGGGCTACAGAGGCCATGTCACCATGTCCATCTGTCCAATATGCACATACATGCAGACAGTGCACTGCCCCCATGTTCCCCAATGGACACCTGCACCACCTGTGATGCCATCACATGTGACCCACAATGGACATACCATGCCTGACAACATGCCCTGTATAGACAGAAGCCACTGATACCAGGGAATGCTGTTAGCATGCTATCAATGTAAGTGCAGGCTAAACCTGCTGGACATTACCAGTTCCTGCCACAGGTGGGCAAGACTGACACATCTGATGATAATCTGTGTTCACAACATGGGCCAGACACCCCAGGTACAGTTCCACATGTCATTGTACATGCATGTGGGAGGTGTGCACATCCCAGACACCGTCCATGTCATGGACTAAGGAACACATACATGGCAAGCAATGCACAGCATTGGCCACACACAATAGTCACCCAGGTGACTGGATGGGGGATACAATATCCACCTGTGTGGACAAATACAGAAACTATAGCCCTGAGCCACAATGCAGACCACTGTCATGTGGTCTGATGCCAAGGTAGACCCATCACCTACCCTTGTATAGCCTGCTGGTGCAGTCGACCACCACACACCCATGCAGACATGCACCCATGCATGTCAGTACTGGCATACTGTGTGCTTGTGTGTGTGTTGTATGGTTCGTATGCTCACATCCACATTCACTACAACCCCCAAGGGCATACTGAAGCATGCTGTCTGATGTCAGACACCTCCTCATACCCTTTGCCCATATAACCTCCTTATAACCCATGTGGTGCATGTGATACCTGCACAATGATGTGTTGTGGCAGTCCCACTACTGATGAGTTGTACTACTGGCCCTGCCAAGTATGTCAATGTGTGTGTGTGTGTCCCTGTGAGAGTGTGGCTGTGTTGACACTGGCACCTGTTCATGCGGACAGGCACGTGTATGTCACCTGTGGTATAGCTACCATATCTCTGTTGCAGATGTCACTCACCATCACATATATGTTCTGAGTGCTACAAAGCAGGTAACCCATGTGGTGCATCCAATAACTGCATCATACTTGATAGCACTACATAATTGTCAGGGGTTTGATACTCTGTGCTGGTAGGTGTGTGACACAAACATGCTTCAGTTTTACTCTCCCACTCCTCCCTGACATGTCTTTCCCTCTGTCTGCCTCTCCCACTCCCTCTCTGGTGGATGTGGAGGCCTACACCTGCTTTGCTTAGGCAGCAGCATGTGTATTTTAAGTGCTGCTCATGATCAGCTGATGACCTCTGCATGAATTGCAGCCCTCCCCCTACCTGATTTCATGTGAAACAGCTGTGGTAACATTCCCATAGCCAATTGCATGGAAACACACTCCAATATCTAGGAACATCATGGTGGTGTTGGTCCTTTTCATTCAGTGTGAGCAGGAACTAGATCTGTCATTTGGCAAACAGCATCTCAGATGGATTGGGGATTTACCTCTAACAACATACACTGTGGAAAGAGGGCAACAAACAGGAGGGGGATGTTTCTGACCTGACTACAGACTGTAAGTGTTGCTATACTACATTTGGAGTAATGTTGGTTTAACAGTGCTTGTGTGGATATGGCTGTCGTACATGTCTCAATACCTGCCATGTCAGTTCTATGTTTATGAGGACTCCCCATCTGCAGGATCATCTGCAGACTGGGCAGTGTTGTGCCTTTGGTGTCATGTGTTACCCACGGAGCATCTATCTGTGGACTGCAGAAGGTAGTGTGAGGATTTCAGTCTGTAGATGGTGACAGCCGTGATAGTCACTGAAGTCATATCCCTCATAGGACATATGTTGCAACAAACCCTGTTACAACAGTAAATGTATGAGGTTATCACAGCAACATGTCAATATTGGGCCCTGCATCTGTGCTTCCAGCCACACCTCTGTCAACCTCTGTACATATATCATGCATGAAGTGGCGCATATGTGCTGTACACCATAATTAGTGCCATCATATCTGATAACAAGCCAGTGATATATCCAACTGCTACACATGCTATGTACAGTAGGGGTTATATTACATGACATAACCTGGACATTCTGTGGATGTTTGTACAGTACTGAGGTCTGTGTACTTATGGTGAATGTCCACATTGTGTGTATTGTTAATATGTACTTTAGCCTGTGTACAGACTGTGGTAGATGCCATTGTTCTAGTTCCCCTCCTATCTGATGCCACATGCTGCTCCACTGTATGGTACTGTATTGAAGTACATGTTTGTAGGGCCATACACACACATGCCCCATACCACAGACAGCCATCAGACCAAACTGTGTAGCAGCTCAGTATATGTAGGGTCAGTCTGTGAGTGGCACATATGAGGATGGTGTAGAACAGATAGTCCTTATACTGCAATATTATGCTAGCTTACCATACGTAGCTGTGTTCACATTGGTTGTGGTTATGCACTTTCACACAGGTGTATCTTACCCTGTGCTGTGACATGCATGTTGAGCCTGCTATATATGCAAGTACATGTGCATTCCCCCATATATGATGTAGGCCAGTGTTGAGCCAGTCTCCCTGTAGCCTGCACAGTGTATTGTTACATGCCTAGCAGCTTAGTGTACTTACCCAGTGAGATGTCATGTGCAGATACTTGCCAGATGTACTGCTGCTGAGCCTCCCTTAACAGTCATGTATGTCAGACAGAGCAGTGGGATGCTGTACAGATGTATGTCAATATGTAGTGGGTAGTATGTGGCCATGGCACCCCTGTACCAGCGGTCGTTTTGTGTCAGGCCAGACAGGGGTGTGTGAATGCATAACCTATGGTGGCATATGTATACCAGTCTTTATGTGTTATACCCATCTACATGGCTGTCTACATCCATATTGTCAGGCATGGTACACATGTTTTGCACTATGGGCTATAACTAAACCCTTCATCAGACATATAACTAATGACACTATCAAAGCACACACAAAAAAGTCACCAAAAGATGCATTTAAAATCTCATTTAAAATCTCAGTATATATCATTCTTGTCCACTAATCTATATGTCTCTGACACCATTTAGTGGACAAGAATGATAGGCACTGAAATTTTAAATGAGATTTTAATAAATGCATCTTTTGGTGTCTTTTTTGTATTTTAATGCTTTGATAGTGTCATTAGTTATATGTCTGATGAAGGGTTTAGTTAAAATCCGAAAGTGCTTACTACTTTGATAAATAAATGGACTGTAACTTATAATTTGTTATTCCTAGTCGTGGTGGTACTTTGGTGATCTGCTGAAGAATTTCCTGCATTTTTGCATTTACACCGCTTAGTACATTTACCCCGAAGATGTCTTCTGGATTTACTGCTCTGGTTTCCTACCACATCCCAAAGACAGGCTGCAGGTGGATTGAACACTCTAAATTGGCCCTAGGTGTGAGTGTGTGCATGTGTGTACATTTGCAGGAAGGTTTGTTGTGGGCCTAGCAACGCAACACCATAAAACTCTATCGCCCCAAATTCTTTTTAAGACTTGTCTCAAAATCTTCGGGTCATAGCCCCTTTGTCTAAACATATGATTAGTTTGTTCCATTTCTCCCAACAACAAACTTCTATCACTACACAGTCTTGAAATACACACTAACTCCCCATAGGGTAAAGCTTCCAAACCATGGGGGGGATGACAACTTGTAGCATGTAAATATTGATTACCATCAATAAACTTTCTATGAATGTTAGAAGAAACAATGCCATTTTCCTTACCTTCCAAAATAAGGTCTAGGTATACCACCTTATTACCTTTTTGAAGTCCATCAAAAGATAGACCGTATGGATTTTTATGCATATCCGATATAAACCCATCTACCTCATCTTTCCCCCCTTCACACACAAATATCAAATCATCTATAAAATGAAAATAAAAATCAACATATCTCTTCATAAAATTTAAATCAAATAAAAACTTTTTTCAAAAAAAGACATGAAAAGGTTTGCATACATGGGGGCAAATGCCACCCCCATTGCCGTACCTTGTTTCTGTCTATACATTATGTCATTAAAATAAAAATAATTATTTTTTAAACAAAAATCTATCATATCAATTACAAAACAAGAAAAGGGGCTATTTCCCATATGAAATAAAATTGCTGCTAACCCGTCTTCATGTGTGATGGAAGTATACAAACTTTTAACATCAACCACCAACCAATATTTGTCCTTATTCCAAACTATAGGGGAAATTCTCCACAAAAAATCAAAGCTATCCTGTACATAGACCAGGGCTTTTTTTACATATGGTAGTAAAATCTCATTTAGCACCAAACCAATGTTGTGTAAAAAATATTTGCAAGCAGAGATGATAGGTCTACCCGGTGGTTTAACCATACTTTTATGTATTTTAGGTAGACAGAAGAAAACAGCTACCTCACTGTTTCTATTAAATAACCTATCCCTAACTTCCTTCTCAGTGAAATAGCCTAACCTTATACTTCTATCCATCCTTTTTTCAAATTCTACCACTGCTTGCTCATATTTATTCCTATTACATTTCTCATATATATCAATATTATTGAGATGCTCCATGCACATTTCATAATACTGAAATGTATTCATAACAACAATTTTATTCCCTTTATCTGGGGGTTTTATCACTATATAATTTCTATTTCCCAGTGCTTTTAATGCTTGCCATTCTCTCAAAGTCAGACTATAAGAAATCTCCCGCTTATTTGTTAATACACTTTCACAAATATTCTCACCCCCAAACCTTATCATAGAACCAAACTGTATAATACGTTGGTTAACAAAAGGGGGTATAAATTTATTAAATGATGGCATATCTGACACATTAATTCTACAATAAGAATTAGGAAACACATTTTCATCATTGTCGCTCATACATAATTCCCCGTCATCTTCATTGCATGAAAAAAACTATCATCAGATTCATTGGATACAGTACAATTAAGTCCCACATTCTTTTTTCAAAAATCTTTAGGAAAAAAATATTTTAAATGTATTTTCCTTAAAAATCTAAATATTTCTTGCTTCACTATGTGCCCCCTAGTAACACAGTCGGCACAAATTTCAACCCAAGATTCAATACAGATATTTGTTCTGTTGTTAAATCACATTGGGATAAATTTAACACTAAACCTGGTTCAGTACATACCTTAACGTCTGACCCTCTTATGATATTGTCCATTTGTCTGTTGTTGTTGTCCCTGTCGGAAATCTGCCTTGTAACCCCTACCTCGGTTACCGGCATATGTCCCAAAACTCCTGTTGCATTTTTGTCCCTGTTGAAACTGTTGTTGATACTGTTGTTGTCCTTCCTGATTCTGAAAAGTCCACACATGTTCTTCTGGACGCTGTGGTTGAGGTAACTCAGGAAAATCCTCTCCTCCTTCTGATTTGTAGTGGCTCTCATCTCCAGATTAAACAAACGAGGAAGACGCTATATTTTTGAATCTTTCATGCTGACGTTTACGATTCCCAGTTCTACGATTGGTTACATTGGTAAAGGCCAGCCCCACCTCATATTCATTAATATCCCTCGTTAGTTTCACCTTTTTCTGCTCAATAAGATCCATTTCAAGTGAAAGCATTTTTTTGTTAGCTCTTTCCAGAAAAATACCAATATTATGAGTGTTCATGGAACTACTAATGGTTTGAGATATAGTCTCCAGTTCCTGTTTTAATTTTTTATGCTTTAACTGATCTCTCTCTAATAAGATGTGTAACCATTCCATCACACACCTATGTGAAGCCTTAAACCAATGTTCTTTATACTGCTTATCCATAGAACAACTCAAATCAAAAGGAGTACTTGGATTCTTAACAAATCTAAGTCCCTTGGGAGTAATGTCCAGATCAATATATCTTTGCAGCCCCAAAATATTGAAAAAAGTCCTTGTTTCTTTTTCCAACAGTTTTTCATATTTGTCACACAGTTCTCTCATTTCAGATGGTATCACATTTAGCATCTGCCCCACTGAATTAAAGGGGTCAGATACCCTTTTCACTCTCTCCTTAGCAAACATATCATATATGGGACTCATACCAGTTCCAGTTTGCCGATTGTCCATAGTTGCTCCCAACATCGGTACTGAACTATTCAGATAATGTTCCATGGTTCTCTGAGAAGCTGCCTGAGTATTCAGACCACCGGTAGCCCCCAACTGGAAAGCCGGTTCTTCTCGAAACGCACAAGGTATATCCACATTAGGGTCAGACGCCATACCCCACCATACAAGATACAAACACTCTCCTTCTCCTTAATATAGAACAACTCTGACCCAGCAAAGACTTTAAAGACACCAGCCGTAGTCACAAATGGGACACCAAAGTGAAGCAAATACGTTCTTCATTCTCTCTCTAGCGCCTCGGTGTTTCCACCTTCAAGGAATATCAAAGCCATACAAAATACATTCATTTTTATATAACAATCAATTATCTACACACACCCATTAATTAAACAATTTTCCCCTTAAAGAAAACATTTCCAATTCAATTCGTTATTCAGGCCATTAGGCACCAAAGTTTTATATTTTAAAATATAAATACTCTCCTTATATAGGAGTTTTTGTTTCAATATATTCTCATCATTACCTACATTTTCTACACTTTCTAAAACTGTACCCTCTAACAAAGTAGTATCACTATTATGCAACATATTAAAATGTGAGGCAACTATTTTGTCTTCTCTTCTGTTCCATAAATCTGATGCGGAATTCACGTTTAGTTTCCCCTATATAATAAAGTTAAGACATGCAGAACCCTGTTTGTACTATGGCAATGCTGTACTGCTGTAGTATTGGCAACTCAACACCATAAAACTCCATTACCAATCATTTAGTGGACTGTTGTTCCACTGTGGCAACCCCTAACAGGAAAAGCCAAAAGGAGAAGAAGTCAAGACATGCAGAACCCTGTTTGTACTATGGCACTGCTGTACTGCTGTAGTATTGTAGAGACCAGGGATTCTACTGACTGTCCCACAGATAACATACTTTCTTTCTGTGCAGCCAATGATGCCATTACCTCACCATGTCTGTGCTCCTGTCCTTCATGCAGCACCATTGAATTTTGCAGTCTACTGATTGCTAATAATTTTAAGTAGGCTCTGCATACAGTTGAAGACATACAATGCTGTGTGTACAACATATACTAGATTCTCCTGTGTTGCAGGCTTTGACTGAGTTTATGATTGAATATTATACCAATGTGTTACTGTTGCATTCCTTATATTGATGTGGGGGGTCACCCAATTACCATGCCATCTGGCTCATTTGTTTGTCAAATGACTTGCATAGTTTCTACAATGTTGTCATCTCACTTTTGTCTTCATTTTAACAATGTCACTTGGTTGCTATTCATATGACTCATTACATGCAGAGACTACAATTTACATCACACACAAACATGGCTGTTCAGATAACACATGCAAGGGGAAAAGGATGGAAGTAATAGTATGCTGTCAGACACTCATCTGGACAGTTTACTGAGGCAGACAACATTATTAAACAGTGCAGATCCCAATAATAATGTCATCTTGACATCTACAAGATTTTATTTGGTCAAATTTCATTTGTGGTAATGTGTCAGCATATGTTACATGTGTTTCCTTTGCATATGCTTGCCTTGCTTCATGCTGACCAATAAACAAATGTTCATGTTATGTCATGATTTCCACTGGTAAGCTGTGTTATGCATGCCACTGCAATGTCTTGACTTGAAGTGCACATATTGTGTGATGGATACAGTCTCCCTGAGATATTCTGTTATTGGGCATGTCCATAACTATAGATAAAGTCATATAGGGAAGGTGTTGCGTGCTTGAGGAGCCATTCACTAACAGCAATTCTGTTGATTATAATTGTACTGCTTGTTAATGTTTACACCATTTCAAACTGAATTGTGTTTTAAATAAGAACTTTGATGTATGCTACTATACCTCTCAGTTGTACAGGTTTTTGCAGAATGTCCACATTTTTCCCTCATATTTTTGGTCTGTTTTTCATAAAATTGTTGTTTTCTGGCAAATTAGTGGCAAATCATTAAAGACTGAAGTTAGAAAATAATGACAGACATTTCAGCTTCAGACTTCATACCCTTCAGAAAATGCATGCTAATGCAAAAGCTGTTATTCTATCAACTTTCTAAGTTTGCAGGATTAATATTTAAAAATTGTCCCTATTTTTGGACCTCTGTCCCACTTTATGTTTTTTTCCAGATTTCTTGCTCTAAGAGGTTGAGGAGTATGAACTACACCTTCAGTCTCAAATTTGTATTTGCAAAGCTCACATGTGGATGGGATGTTAATTAATGTATGTTAGATTGCTGATGTGCATGTCAGTTTAATTTTAAGGTCAGCTATGATCTTCATGGGAATGTGCGGCATGATCGACATTTGCTTTTCATTGTATGGTTTTGACTACTAACATACATTGTATATGGTGGTATACTGGACTATGATTGTAAACGAGTTGAAAAAGAAACAAATAAACTCACTGAAAACAAAAACGGAACACCACTGCAGCCAGAACGATGTAAAAGAAAAGAAACGCAATTTATTTCAAGACCAAAACAGCGTTTTCGCTTCCAGAAAGCCAGAAGCTTCATCAGCAGTTGAAAGGATTAAAACCAAATGCATTTAAAACAAAGTAACTGGCGCTTGTTGATGACATCACCACAAGCGCCACAAGGTTGCTTAAAGGGGCAACGATGAAACTTAAAAGGGCAACAATAACAAGGAGAGCGGGTAAAAACAAATACATAGTATGCCCTGTAAGACTTGTATAAAAGAATTAAAACATTCTAGAATAAAATGTGAAGCTAAAAAGTTGTATATAGTGAATATCAATAAACCAGAGCAACTAAATGTACTACTACATCGGGTCACCTAACAGGAGCAAGCAATATGAAAAAAGCTACATATCAAAGAAAATCAATATTTTAAGTTGCTATTACTTTAAACCATAGATGGAATAGAACAAATGAATGGGCTTAACCCTAGCAAAGCAATATATGCAATATTATTCACTGTCCTTGGAGTTGACCAATGGGATAAGTTGGTACGCCACTGAGAGTAAAAAAGTATTATCTAAGGTAGCTCTTATATTTAAGAATAGCAGCAATGTTACAGTTTTCGTTTAGCCCAGGAAATGAAAAGGCGTCCAGTTGGAGTTGCCATTCGAGCTCACGAGTCTCAACAATGAGAGATTGTGGGCCACCTCTGATGTCCATGCTGATATGGTCAATGCCCATGAACAGGAAGCTGTGACCACTGTTGTTAAGAATATGTTTTGACAACACGTTGTCGCTTTTCTTATTGTTGATAGCGTAGATATGTTGGTATATACGGTCACAGAAGCGTCTATCCGTTTTACCAACATAAAAAGCTGCGCAGCATTGGCAAAAAGCTACGTATACTATGGCCTTCGTTTTACAATTAAAATGTAAAATGTATTATGATTGTAACATATTTTACAATTTCATGAGGGTTCTTCTCTGCCTATTCATTGTGTTACAGTGCGTATGTTATGCATACGGGTAGTATCAGGCATGTACATGTAACCTCTGTCATGTTGCAATTCATCTTGACAGAGCATGGGACCCATAGACAATTGTCAATCAAATGCAGACAACAAACGCATGCCAGGCTACTGCCGGAGTCCTCAGATGATGACAACCATGATGATGACAAGGATGGCAATGAGGAAGCTGGATCCGTGTCTGCATGAGCCATTGAGCCTGCTGCACCCCAGAGGAGATGACGCCAAGAATAACAGAGCAACAATTATTAAGTGGAGTTCTGCAAGTTGTGACTGATGTGTTTTGAACATAGGTGAAGGACATGATGGGGAATTTTTTACAAGACATGGCAGGGGCTATGCACACCTCATTCAGGGAGAGAGTCCAAAAGATCATTCTTAATGTCCATCCCCATCAGGGCAGCCCCTCAGGTCTGCGAGTATTGTCTACATTCTTCAATTGTATTATGCTGCCAACATGCTGTTTGCCATATAATTGTTTGAACTGCATATGCACTCTTGTGGCTTCATAACATATAGCTGCCATGCTTATGTGTTATGTGTTCCCATGCAGATACCATTGTGTGAGATTTAATAATGTTTCAATGTGTGCATGAAGCACATTAACACCTTACACTTCCCTCCCACATTCATCTGTCCATGCATTGTGGCAGTTAATCTGCAGCTAGTGCTGCAAGAATTACCTGTAAACATGTGTTTTACTGAGGGAAACTGACAAACAACACATGTTGTCCATAGTCCAGCACTAACACAGTGGTATGATTAAGATTTGTTTATTGCCATATCATGTATGTCCAACAGTAGGATATGTCATTGACCACATGTTTTGTATGTTTTGAACTGTTGCTATGCTATCCCACTGGTATGATGTGTTGTTGCATGCCATGTTTTGGCTATGCTGACACTATGTGAGGTCATATATAGATATGTCATTCCTACAGGCAGTCCTCCTTTTCTGACTGCATTGAACACCAATTTAACATTAATGCATACACTGTGGTAAGAATAGTTTATTCAGTAACAGTACAGTATGTCATGTTCTGTATTTTACATTTCTACATCCATTCCTTATTCACATAACTTCACACCTTCTGGCAATATTTGTAGACATTAACAGATAATTGTACATGCCTCTGCACATAGTCCCATCTATGCTGAAACTCCGTTGTACCTTTTACATGTGAGCATTCACTGACTTATCACTGATGTGCTGTGATGCTCACAGGACTGTTCTCTGCACAGTAATGAACAGGGTGTATGTCATCCACCTGCGGTTGTTTATTACACATTGGCATGACAATATATCTGTATGTAATTGAAATTCTTAGCTCAGTTACCCATACCTGTTCATAGATTCATAGGTTCATAGGTGTTTACTAGGCTAATGACCACAATGGCCTTTTTAAGCCTAGTCATGTATCTAAAATATCTGACAAGTTCTGGTACCCTTGATAAGTGTAAGCAGGGGCTTGAGAGATGAAACATTTAGAAGTAGGAGAGTGGGAGATGAACCACTTACAGGCTGTATGTATCCATTAGAGACATTGGTGCCAAACCAGGGATGAATTTCCTGTTCCACGTCCAATTGTTCACGTTACACTTGAATTGGGTTAGGGAGGAACCCTGCTTCACATGGATTGGGAGCCTATTCTAGAGATGGGGTAGTCTCTGGGATACATACCTATCTCTCCAGCAGGTTCTATTTATATCACAGGTAAGGTTTAAGCCTTTAGAATGGGTAATTATGTTGTTGTTTGTTTTGCAGATACGCAGGAGGCCCATCAGAGTAGGGTCTGACAATGCCTTGTATGCCAGGCATAGATCCCCCCTCAATAGCCTATATGAGATAGAATACAGGAATATGACCTTGAGGCAGTCTGCACAGGATATGTTACTTACATCCTGTATTTTTTTTATACATTCATAGGTTCATAGGTGTGTACTGGGCTAATGGCCCTGGAGCCTTTACAAGCCTAGTCCAAAAAAATTGCCCAGGCACCGTGCCTCCCATTGTTAGTTCACAGTACCCCTATCCAGTAGGGCAACTGAAATGATCCCTGAAGTGAACTTTCTGTTACCCATCCACTTGTCAAGATTTTTCTTGAAGAGGGCCAGCGAGGTGCGCTGCTTGACATGAATGGGAATCTTATTCCAGAATATGGGCAGTCTTTGGGAGATAAGCCTGTCCCTCCAGCATGTCCTGTTAATTGTGGTAATGAGGTTGTGATCTCTGGAATGTGTGGTGTGGGGGATTGGGATTTCTTTAGGTGTAGCATTTCAAGTAGGGCTGGGTTGGACATGGCTTTGTAAGTCAAGCAGAGATCACCTCTAAGTAGACTATAAGAAACTGAGAACAGCTGAAGTTTCATGAGTCTGTCCATGTAGGACATGTGTTTAAGGCCTAGGATCCTTTTTGTGAGGTACTTTTGTGGCCTCTCCAGCTGTTTTAGGTGTCTGATCAGGTACATGCCAAACGGGGCATTGTATTCGATGAGTGGTCTAATGAGGGATGAGTAGAGTGGCATGATGACCTCTTCCATCCTGGATGCAAAAACCTTTGGTTATAAGATGGGCCACTAGAAGGACTTTCTGTCCAAAGCGGCAATGTGGTGGTTGAAGGTGAGGTGGCTGTCACCTGGGTGATCAGATCTCTTATGGGCCCTTCCGTGTTCAGTGGGCTTCCATCAACATGGTAATTTGTGAGAACTGAATTTTTTCTAAAGGGAATCATAACGCATTTTTTTGGCATTAAACTTCAGGCCATGGTTCTGACACCAGTCATTAGAGGCTCTTTTGTAGGATGTCTGCATCACTTGGGGAGTTGATAATGACTCCTAGCTTGCAGTCATCAGTGAACTTGGCCAGCCAAAGTCCTTATGCGTTGGCCTGGACTTCTGAGAAGTAGATGCCAAGCAGGAGAGGGTTCAGGACTGAGCCCTGTGGGACTCCACTCATGACTGGTCGACAGTCTGGCTTGGAATCCACATCTTTCACTTTGTGGGTCCTGTCTGTGAGCCAATTTGCAACCCACCTAGTGATGTAAGGATTGCTGCCTAGTTTGGCGAGTTTATCAATGATACCTGAGTGGGGAATGGTATCAAAGGCCTTGGCAAGATCAAGGCAGGCTGTATGCACTGCCTTACCCTCATCCACAGCCTTGGTGACTACCTCAAAGAAGTCAACCATGTTCATCAGGCAGGATCTCCCCTTGACAAAGCCAAACTGTGTGGGGTCAAGAGTTTGAATATTTCCTATATCTTTGTTAAGCAGGTCCATGATGATGCACTCCATAGCTTTGCATGCCAGATTCATCAGCCTAATGGGGTGATAGTTCCCAGGGTCTGTAGTTGCTCCCCCTTTATGGATCAGGATGACTGTAGCAGTGCACCATTCATTAGGGACATAGCCTGAGGTAAGGCTGTGATTGAACAGGACACACAGACTTAGTGCCAGTTTATTTTGTAGCTCATGTAGGATGCAGCCAAGGATATTATCAGGTCCCACGGACACTGCATTCTTGGCTTTGGACAATGCAGCTTTTATCTGTGCCACAGAAATGGTGGGTATCAGCCTTTCTTCTGGTATTGTGATAGGGCCCTTTGGGGGGAGAGAGGGGTAAAGTTGGCACTGAATCTGTCAGCCGATATGTTAGCTATATCTGTTGGCTCAGTATAGGAGCTGCCATTGTGCAATAACTCAGAGCAAATCTGGGTATTGCCTTTGAGGTTTTTGATATAGCTATATAACGCTTTGTGGTTTTTTTTGGTGTCAGCCACAATTCTGCCTTCATAGCTGGCTTTAGAGGATTTGATAAGGGATCTGAACTTCTTGTTGAGACTGATAAGGGAAGTTTTCCAATCTTCTGACTTCATTTTTTTCTGTAACAGTTTCTTACTTCTGTTGTAGATTTTATTGATGGCTGGGGACCACCAGATTGGCTTTCTTTCTTTGGAGGAGAGCATCTTCATTCTATTTGGTGTGGCAAGGTCTATACATGCATGTACATACTCATACAGTGCACTGCTGTATGATTTGGCAGTTCTACAGCTATTTTCCATTGGCATGGGCACTGAGAAGTTAGCCACCTCTGTTTTTAGGTGCCCAAAGTTGCCTTTAGAGAAGTTTTTCAGGGTGGTCACCTTAGCGGAGGGTGTAGGTGAGATGGATCTTTCCATGGTGATCAGTTTGTGGTCAGATTTAACCAAGGAGGAATTGACTACAGGTGTGGAGCAATAGTCTCACATGTTGGTGATAACCACATTGAGATGTTTCTTCTAGTGGGGGTCAGAATGAGCTGGTCCAGGGCATTGGAATTGATAAATTCCAGAAAGCATTGGGCCTGTACATTGGTACTTGAATAGTTTTCCCAGTTGATGGAAGAGTAGTTAAAGTCGCCCAGTATGAGAGCATTGGGTTGGACCTTGATAGATTCCAGGGTGCTTAGAAACTTGGAGTGAGAGTCTAGGGACATGTTTGGGGTTCTGTAGCAGACTAACTTGTATCGCCGTCTTACGCAGTGTTAGTTGTACCTTAAGTATCATGGAAACATTATGCTGAGCTACCAGTCTAGAGGTGTGCATATCCTTTAAGAATATGGATACACCACCATTTGGTTTTAGTCCATGGCTCTGACACCAATTGTTTGTCTATGTCAGCCCTTCCTGGAGAACATTTATGTTAGTGCAGGAGTCAATGACAGCTCCTAATTTGTAGTCATCTGCACATTATGAAGCCAGACGTCATTGACATTGGATTTGACTTCAGAGAAGTAAACACCAAAAAAGAGCAGTCCGAGGACTGATACCTGAGGGACTCCACTTGCAACTGGCCTCTTTGTAGAGTTGGACTCCCAGTTCTAACTTCCTGTGTCCTGTCTGTGAGCCAGTTGGCTATCCACTTGGTGACATATGGGTTTGTGCCTAACTTCTTGAGTTTGTCAACAATGCCCAAGTGGGATATTGTGTCAAAGGCCTTGGCCAGGTCAAGGTAGGCAGTGTGAACCATTTTGTTCTTATCCATTGCTTTGGTGATCTTCTCAAAGAAGTCTTCCAGGTTGAGTAGGTATGACCTGCCCTTGACAAAATCAAATTGAATTGGATCCAGTGTCTCAAAGTTTACTATGTCATTACTGATACTCGCTGGCTTTGTTCAAGAGAAATCTTGACCAATGGATGGGAGATCGCAGATATACCCCAGGGATTATCTCAGTGTCACTGCTTGACAGAGGCACAGCAAAATAATGGGCATAGTATCCTCCAAACTAAAGGGGTGGCGAAAGCCACAAAACTCTGGGCTAGGCTTATAAATGCCCTTGGGCAGATAGCCTAGTATGAACCTATGAACCTATAATTCTTCCCATGGCTTTGCATATAAGACTAGTGAGACTTATGGGTTTGTAGTTTCCAGGGTCTGTATATGGCCCATCTTTGTGCAAGGGGATGACTGTTGCTGTTCTCCATTCATGAGGCACAGAGCCTGTTTGGAGACTACAGTTAAATAGCAATTCCAGAGGGACTGATAGGTCATGTTTCACACTATTTAGAAGGCATCCTGAGATACTGTCTGGGCCAATGTATGCAGTGTTCTTTGCCTTAGAGAGAGAGCATTAAGGACCTGTTCCCTAGTGATATCAGGGTGAGTTATATTTGATGGTATTTCCTGAGGGAAGGTTGAGAGGGAGAGAGGGGTAAAGTTGGAGTTGAATTTGTTGCTTGCATATTATGTGTATGTATGAGTTATACATTCCCATTTTGGTGGACATCAGCAATGCAGTTTGCCCATGTGCCCTATATTTGCCATTTGCTTAAATGTATTTTGGATTGACTTTGACAGCACCCTGTGTGGTGTACCCATGCATTTGTAATGTGTAACTTTATATTGTTGCCCTGTTTTATTATTGGGGGAATTCAATAAAGCTTATACAGCCATTTTTCTATGTGCGCATCACAGTGCAATGTGAACATGGACACAAACAGTTTTAGATTCAGTAAACTCCTGTAGCGGTGCACAATCACACGCAATCATGCATAATTCAGAAGATTTTGTGGAATGCACGTTTTTGCATAAGTAGCTGAAATTTATTCTAATGAAGCAAAACAACACAGTGGAGTGATCTAACAACCTTTAATAAAACCGTGTAGACTTCATGTCCGTGTTGTTAGTGTACATGGAAAATTACCGCATACAGGAGTCTACACATAAGCAAGGGCATGTAAAAGTCCAGAAATATGGATAGAATTCCCTTGAAAAGGTAGCAGCAGACATATAATGGGAAATATATACACTGTGGATGTTTGAAAACATCAGAAGGGTGTCAGATTAGTGTAATTTTTAAAATTTTTTCACCTCATGTTTGCGCAGTGCACCACTTGCCACAAACAGTTTTAACTATGATTGTCAAAAAAAAGTATGTAAAAGACAAATCTAATGTGCTGTAACCATAGGTAAAGTAATACCCTGTCTTGTGTCTTTAAAACAGCGTTCTCGTGCTGATGACCAGCTTACACGAATACTAGCCATGTAGATTCCAGGCTGCCATCATGGTTATTATCCAAATGAGTACAAAAATCAGTGGATTTGTTGACTCACAAAAAGCAGGAACTGTGTAGGGATGTTCATTCCATGTAGGGTACTACATGGTGTTTATGTTTTCAATGGATTTCAATGACCTCAGAGAGGGGTGTCAGGTCACTTAATTTAGTTTTTTTTTTTTTTTTTTGTTCATGTTTGTGCAGTGCATTGCTTGCCACAAGCGGCTTTGGCAATGCATAACTTGTTGACATGACTAGACCACCCAAGTATCAGTCATGAGTTATACATCCAAAAATAGAAACTGGATGTATTCAGTTGATATTGCTGAACACAACTGGGCCTGGTAAGTGAGGCTACACTCTGCTAATATCTCAAGTTATGGGACTATGTGTAACTACATCTGTGGTGACAGGTGTTAAGTACTGGACTGGAATGCAGTTGGTCCTGGGGGTCTAGTACAAGGTATGCAAACTTTTCTTATACTGTTGTGACATTGCAGCTTATACAAATAAAGTGTAACTTGCAGTAAATAGTGTTTTCTGCACATTTCATAAACACAGGGATAAAAATATAAAATTTTGACATGACATATTAGTTATGCATAGTTGTGCTCTACTGCATGATGGTGCACACAGCTCACTACAGCGCACTAAAGCAGGAGCTTTAAATCATGTTAATTATAGCCTAAGCAGGTGACTTGCATCTTAATTAGCCAATCCTACATTGTGGACCTACTCAAGAAATGTGTAAAGTATGCATAAGCCTACATTCTGATTTTATCTCAATACTTCAAGACCATTGGAGTAGATACTTGGAAATTTTAACTTTGATAATCCTAGGGGCTGCTGAAGCTATTCTACATCTGTATGTGCTAGATGCTAAACTCAGTATTGCTGGTGCTGCTGACAATAGGCCTAGACCAAGAAGGAGAAGAGTGTTCAGGCCCAGCGCACTAAAGCAGGAGCTTTAAATCATGTTAATTATAGCCTAAGCAGGTGACTTGCATCTTAATTAGCCAATCCTACATTGTGGACCTACTCAAGAAATGTGTAAAGTATGCATAAGCCTACATTCTGATTTTATCTCAATACTTCAAGACCATTGGAGTAGATACTTGGAAATTTTAACTTTGATAATCCTAGGGGCTGCTGAAGCTATTCTACATCTGTATGTGCTAGATGCTAAACTCAGTATTGCTGGTGCTGCTGACAATAGGCCTAGACCAAGAAGGAGAAGAGTGTTCAGGCCCAGGGTAACCTTCCAGGTGTTACATGAGCTGGAAATTGTAGAGCACTACAGGGTGGACAGGGACATACTACAAGAACTCTGAACTCTGCCACCCTCAATTCAGAGCCAGAGCCAACCAAGGGAAACCAAACCCAGTGGAAACTAAGGCATGTGTAGCCCTTAGGATAGTAGCTACAGGTACTTTTCAAAGACCAACTGGGGACATGATGGGGGTGTCAGAGGCATCAGCATCTGGGATACTCCACCAGATCCTGGATGCTATGCCAGTAAGCACATATCTTTTCCCCTTTCCCCTGAGGAGAAGGCCTGCAAATTGCAATGGTTCTACCATGTAGCACACAACCCTGAAGTACTGGGTGCCATACACTGCACTCATGTACACATCAGGGCACCACCTGGTGAAGAAGGTACCATCTACATTAACAGCAAGGGGTACCACTCCAACTGCAAAGTCATGTGCAATGCCCAGGGGTTATCTTGAATGTGTGTGCTGGTAACCCTGGCATTTATCATGACTCCCATATCTGGCATACATCACAACTGTAACAGATGTTTGCTAGAGGGAACATCACACAGGGCCATTCACTGGGGGATGCTGGCTATACCCTGTAACCGTGGATGATGGCACCCATCAGAAATGCACACATACCCACAGATGAATGCCATAATGAGGCACATGCACAAGCTAGAAACATCATACAGCGTGTGTTTGGGCTTCTGAAGTCACAGTTCTCTTGCCTAGATATATCCAGTGGAGCCTTGCAGTATAATCCGCACACTTGTACACAAATATTCACAGTATGTCCTATGCTCCACAATCTGATTCTGGTGAAACAGCTGCAGCAGGATCAGCAAGGGGAAATGACACACATCCCCCCACCAATGCCTAGGTCACCACAGCTACAGTAACAGGAGGACTCAGAGGAGGAACCCCCCAGATGATTTCCCTGTAGGAAGACGTAGGCATGCTCAGTATGCCCTTGCTTTGGCTAACAGACATCACATAGCACATTCACTGACCACTTAGGGACATAGGGACTAATACCTTTCTCCTACTTACAAACAGATATTAAAATTGATGCCAGGCAACTCATACAACCTATACTTATCCATGTACTGGCTGTGCACTGTTTGTATCAGACATAGTCAACCCTGAACTAAAGTGTCAACTGCCACATTTGCAAGGTAACGCTGAACCTAGACTGTATTCTTGAAGAGTGTTATGACATTTCCCTGTATTTATTACCCTGATACAGTATGCAAGTATACAGTGGTGGTTTTGTAAAGACCTTAATTTAACATGTGACTGCAGACACTTATATTACTAATATGTGTAATTAGTAGGCATTTGGAGGTGAAAAGAGTAAATATTACTAATATGTGTAATTAGTAGGCATTTGGAGGTGAAAAGGGTGTCGGATAGAGTGATGTTTATGAAGCTGGAAATTGATGGTGTAATGATGAATGTTGTTAGTGCATATGCTCCACAAGTTGGGTGCTTGATGGATGAGAAAGAAAAATTTTGGAGTGAGTTAGATGAAGTGGTGATGACTGTACCCAAGGGTGAGAGAGTGGTGATTGGAGCAGATTTCAATGGGCATGTTGGTGAAGGGAACAGAGGGGATGAAGAAGTGATGGGTAGTTATGGTGTTAAGCAAAGGAATGCAGAAGGTCAGATGGTAGTGGATTTTGTGAAAAGATGGACATGGCTGTGGTGAATACATACTTTAACAAGAGGGAGGAGCATAGGGTGACATACAAGAGTGGAAGGAGATGCACACAGGTGGAGTATATCTTATGTAGAATGGCCAGTCTGAAGGAGATTAGAGACTGTAAAGTGGTGGCAGGGGAAAGTCTAGTTAGGCAGCATAGGATGGTGGTTTGTAGGATGACATTGGTGATCAAGAAGAGGAGGAGGAGTGTGAGGGCAGCACAAAGGATCAAATGATGGAAATTGAAAAAGGGTAATTGTGAGGTGGAGTTCAAGGAAGAGTTAAGACAGGCACTGGGTGGCAGTGAAGAGTTACCGAATAACTGGGTAACTACAGCAGGGCTAGTAAAGGAGATGGTGGTGTGACATCTGGAAAGAGGAAGGAGGACAAGGAGACCTGGTGGTGGACTGTGGAAGTACAGGAGAGTATACAGAGAAAGAGGCTGGCGAAGAAGTGGGATTGTCAGAGAGATTAAGAAAGTAGACAGTAGTATAAGGAGATGAGGTGCATGGCAAAGAGAGAGGTGGTGAAGGCTAAGGATAAGGCGTATGAAGAGTTGTATGAAAGGTTGGACACTAAGGAGGGAGAAAAGGACCTGTACCAATTGGCTAGACAGAGGGACCGAGCTAGTAAAGATGTGCAGCAGTTAAAGGTGATAAAGAATAATGAGGGAAACGTACTCACAAGTGAGGAGAGTGTGTTAAGCAGATGGAAAGAGTACTTTGAGGGGCTGATGAATGAAGAGAATGAGAGGGAGAGAAAGTTGGATGATGTGCAGATAGTAAATCATGAAGTGCAGTAGATTATCAAGGAGGAGGTATGGATAGCTATGAAGAGGATGAAGAATGGAAAGGCTGTTGGTCCAGATGACATACCTGTGGAAGCATGGAGGTGTTTAGCTGAAATGGCAGTGGAGTTTTTAACTAGATTATTTAATGAAATCTTGGAAAGTGAGATGATGTCTGAGGAATGGAGAAAAAGTGTTTTGGTACCGATTGTTAAGAATAAGGGTGATGTGCAGAGCTGTAGTAACTACAGAGGGATAAAATTTATCTGTCAGAGCATGAAGTTATGGGAAGAGTAGTGGAAGCTAGGTTAAGAAGGGAGGTGATGATTAGTGATCAGCAGTATGGTTTCATGCCAGGAAAGAGCACTACAGATGCGATGTTTGCTCTGAGAGTGTTGATGGAGAAGTACAGTGAATGTCAGAAGGAGTTGCATTGTGTCTTTGTGGACTAAGAAAAAGTATATGACAGGGTGCCTAGAGAGGAGTTGTGGTATTGTATGAGGAAGTCGGGAGTGTCAGAGAAGTATGTAAGAGCGGTACAGGATATGTACGAGGGTTGTGTGTCAGTGGTGAGATCTGTGGTGGGAGTGATGGATGGATTTAAGGTGGAGGTGGGATTACATCAAGGATCAGCTCTGAGCCCTTTCTTATTTGCAATGGTGATGGACAGGTTGACAGATGAGATCAGACACGAGTTCCTGTGAACTACAATATTTGCAGATGACATTGTGATCTGTAGTGAGAGTAGGGAACAGGTGGAGTAGACCCTGGAGAGGTGGAGATATGCTCTAGAGAAAAGAGGAATGAAGGTCAGCAGGACTAAGACAGAATATATGTGTGTGAATGAGAGCGAGGATAGAGGAATGGTGAGGATGCAGGGAGTAGAGGTGGTGAAGGTGGATGAGTTTAAATACTTGGGATCAACAGTTCAAAGTAATGGTGAGTGTGGAAGAGAGGTGAAGAAGAGAGTACAGGCAGGATAGAGTGGGTGGAGAAGTGTGTCAGGAGTGATTTGTGACAGATGAGTACCAGTAAGAGTGAAAGGGAAGGTCTACAAGAGGGTAGTGAGACCAGCTATGTTATATGGGTTGGAGACAGTGGCACTGACAAAAAGTCAGGAGTCAGAGCTGGACATGGCAGAGTTAAAGATGTTAAGGTTTGCACTGGGTGTGACGAGGGTGGACAAGATTAGGAATAAGTATATTAGAGGGTCAGCCCAGGTTGGAAGGTTTGGAGACAAAGCCAGAGAGGCAAGATTATGTTGGTTTGGACATGTGCTGAGGAGAGATGCAGAGTATATTGGGAAAAAGATGCTAAGGATGAAGCTGCCAGGCAACAGGAAAAGAGGAAGGCCTAAGATAAGGTTTATGGATGTGGTGAGAGAGGACATGCAGGTGCTGGGTGTGACAGAGCAAGATGCAGAGGACAGGAAGAAATGGAAACAGATGATCTGTGATAGCGACCCCTAACAGGAGCAGCCGAAAGAAGAAGAAGAAGGTGGCATGAAACATTCACACAGTCCTACCTTAGCAGAATACTGGTACAACATTCAAGGGAAAAGTTACAAAATGAGGCTAGACATTGCAGTTTCAGACTTCAGACTTTGTTTTATCCTAACAGTAAATGAGGTTTGTTCCCCCACCCCACCCCAAAACAGGAGTATCCACTTGTAACTGCCATAACAGTGACTCAGCTATGCTACCCCCATACCCACGGTATATGCATTTTTATGTCACAGTTATTATCCCCCACATTTTCAGGACAATTATATAGATTTGATTATACATTATTTGTGTTAGGTAACTGATGAATTAACATCAAACACACACATGTAAGACAGAGAGATGTTTATTTGTGACCATAATTATGACAGGTTGTGTGACTACTAACTGCTCTATGTCCAGATATAATACAGAGAAGTACTTGTACAATATACAGTGCATGGTTTGATAGCAGTGTACATTTGATGTACGTGGTTGTGTGATAATGACCCCAGCTCTGGCAAGCTGCCTCTGTGGCCAAAAGAACTAAGCCGCTATCCAGTTTGATGAAGCTGCACCCCTGTTGAGGGTTCTAATCCTGATATAAGTAGAAGTTTTGGAGGTGTGCGAGCAATAGGTAGTGTGTTTTACAAACTGACTCTGTGTCCCATACCGTTATCAACTTTGTCTTGTTTTAATTCCACATTTGCATGATGTGCCGCATGTATAAAACATTTTTGGTAAGGCTTAGCCGGTTTGCACAGAGCACAGCATTGCAGAAACAGTAAAAGAGGAAATAGGATTTATGTCAGGCTGCCAACCACAGACACCAGATACATTCAATTATTGCTGTTAGTAATTGGGAAATCCTGGCTTGGAGTAGACATAGGAATGGGTTGTAGTAGCAGATGTATATTACATAATAGGAAGGCTCAGATGTAAGCAATGCACCTTGCGTTTGTGCACTACTTACCCACAGGTAAAGAGGCAAACATGCATGCAGGTACACTTAGTTAGCCATAGTGCAAATCCTCTGCTTCTCACACTATTGCATTATATACATACATAAGATATGTTCTTAGTGCCCTATCATTCTCAGACCCTATGTATCATCTAAGACTACATGTGGAAGCACTGCAAATTAAGGGCACAATATAATCATATGTACATATATTTCCAATCCATCCATTTGTTCCCCCACCAGCAATAGCACCAACAATCACAACTCTGGGTCACCTTGATTTTTCCACACATATATCAACCACTGTACAAGCTGTAATATATAATGCTGTGTGCTCCCTCATGGACAGGGCCGATTGGTGGTGCTCACAGGCTTGCTCATCCAAAAGCTAACAGAAAAATATGCTCAATAAGGGTACTATTGTTACACAGCTGGGCTACTAAACAGTATTTGTCTGCTAGACTACTAGTCTCAGATGATACTAAGAAGAAATGTGAGTATGCAGGCCTCCCAAGCTGTTGTTCAACACATGGCTTAGTTATGTCATCTAGTATAAGTTCACCTGCAGTCTTGAATAAATCAAACTTGTGTTGTGGCATGTGCACTAAGTACTGTGTTCTGTAGTCTCTGTATTTAGATAGGTAGGGGTTCTAATCTTACTGCAATCAATTATATGTGTGTATAAACAAGACTGGAAGTGTGTATCCCAGTCCAGCTTCCCAAATGGTATTGTTTTCATTGTCTTTCTGCTTGCACACACATTCATTCCAAGCAGGCCTCCAAACACTGGTCACCAACATGTCCTGCTGATGTAATCTACTTTAAGATCACCTGAAGTCCTGTTAAAAACAGACTTGTACTGTGTTGTATGCATTAAATGCTATGTTCTGTAGTCCCTGTACCTTAGATAGGTAAGAGTTCTAATATTACTGCAGTCAACTGTGTGTGTGTGTGTATAAACAAGAGTGGAGGTGTGTATCCTAGTACAACTTCCCAAATGGCATGGTTTTACATTGTTTTGCTGCTTGCATACATGTCCATTCCAAGCAAGCCTCTAAATAGTGGTCACCCACATGTCCTGCTGATATTATCTACCATAAGATCACCTGCAGTCATGTTAAAATCAAATGTATGCTGTAGCATGTGCATTAAGTACTGTGATGTGTAGCCTGTAAACCTGGGTAAGTAGGGGCTCTATCCTCACTGCAATCAACTGGGTGTGTGCACCTCTATTAAGAAGGGTGTAAGTGTGTTTCCCACAGTGACGTATCAAAGGACATGGTTTTGCATTCTTTTGGTGCTTGCACAAATATCCAGTCAAAGCAGGCATCCAAACTCTTGTCCCTCACATGACCTGCTGATGTTATCTACTATAAGATCACCTTCAGTTGTGTTAAATTCAAATTTGTGCCATGTTGTGTGTGTTAAATCCTGTGATCTGTAGTCCATAAACATAGATAGGTAGGGGTTCTATCCTCACTGCAATCAACTTGGTGTGTTTGTGTCTCCATAAAGAAAGGTGTAAGTGTGTATCCCACAATTACTTCACAAATGGCATGGTTTTGCACTGTTTTGGTGCTTGCACAAACATCCATATGAGGCAGGCTTCTGACCACTAGTCACCCACATGGCCTGCTGATGTCATCTACTGTAAGATCACTGCAGTGTTGTCAAAATCAGACTTGTGCCATGGAGTGTGCATTGAGTACTGTGTTCTGTAGTCTGTAAGCTTAGATAGCTGGGAGCTCTATTCTCAGTGCAGTTAACTGTGTGTGTGTATGTGTGTGAGTTGGTGGATGTTACACAGAACATTTTACAGCAGCCTATGAGACACTGTCCTCTTGTCTTCAATAGACACTGCCAATGTCATCAACAATATCAGAGTATTGGATATGTATACATCACAAAAGGTCATGGTCACACACCATCCTGGCAAATAGGTAGATGTCACCTCATCCTATATAAGACAAGACAACAGTGATATTCATTTGATTGTATGCACAAACATCATGACATATATTTGTAATGGTGAGGTTGACACATTAGATCACACAGGAGTCCCCATGAACTATGATGTTTGTGGATGATATTGTGATCTGTAGTGAGAGTAGGTATCAGGTTTAGGAGACCCTGGAGAGGTAGAGATATGCTCTGCAGAGGAGAGGAATAAAGGTCAGCAGGACTAAGACAGAATATATGTGTATGAATGAGAGGGAGGACAGAAGAATGGTGAGGATGCAGGGTGTAGAGTTGGAAAAGCCATATGATTTGAAATACTTGGGATCACCATTTCAAAGTAATGGTGAGTGTGGAAGACAGGCAAAGAAGAGACTACATGCAAGGTGGAGTGGGTAGAGAAGAGTTTCATGAGTGATTTTTGACAGACTGGTACCAATAAGAGTGAAAGGGAAGGTCTAAAAGATGGTAGTCAGACCAACTATGTTGTATGGGTTGGAGATGGTGGTACTGAGAAAAAGACAAGAGTCATAACAGGTGCTGGCAGAGTTCTAGATGTTAAGATGTGTATTGGGTGTGTTGAGGATGGACACAAGTATTAATCTGTATATTAGAGTGTCAGCTCAGGTTGTATGGCTTGGAGACAAAGCCAGAGTGGTGAGATTGTTTTGGTTTGGACATATGCTCAGGATTGATGTTGGGCATATTGGAAGAAGGATGCAAAGTGTTGAGCTGCCAGGTAGAGAAAAAGAGGAAGGCCTAAGATAAGGTTTATGGATGTGGTATCAAAGGACATGCAGGTGATAGTGTGACAGAGCAAGATGCAGTGGATGGGTGGACATGAAAGCAGATGATCTGCTGTGGTGACCCCCTAATGGTATTATCCAAAAGAGGAAGAAGTAGATGACATCTGTGTTTGGAGAAACCCCAAATGAACACTTGTGGCAGGAATATACAGTAGGAGTATCTATTTGAAGGTTAGTGTTTCTGGACTCAGTATGAGCTTTAACAGTGTGTCTTTATATTACCTGCTCTGCTCTGGATTGTGTGCAGAGGCTGTAACACTTTGCCTTTATACAGTCAGAAACATCAATACACTTATTTTCAAATACAATTGGCTGCTGCTATGTAGCAGAGCAGATCTAGCAGTCAGAACATCTACTGCATAAGCAGCAATTTAACCATTTACCTATCAATAACAGAAGTACTGATCTAACTTATGAAGGACTTCCTAATGTACACCTCATAGGTTAGTCCCTTGAAAATAGCAGTCAGATCACATATCTGCCTCCTTTTTTGCATTCTGTATGCAGATACCAGGTTCAAACTTCCCATTATCAACTATCATGTTCCCTTTGTTTCCCTTGCTAACATAGTTAACATGAGTTCCTGACTCAGTGCAGATAATGCCTCATGTGCACTTCAATAGCCTGTATCCCCTACATCAATGAATTACAAATTTCTAGAGATCAGTGTATATTACAGATCTGTAATCGGTGCTCTATAGCTTCCAGATGGGTAACACTAAAAAGGTTGTCTGCTCACACACCTTGACTCCTACTCATAATATGTATCCAACACAAACCATCATGTGCAGAGGTATTCTCCACAAACCAACCTAAATGGCATACACATCCTAAACACAATCATGCTACTTCAATAATACACCCAAAGCAGACAATACACATAAGAAATATTATTACTAGTGTCTCACCATAGAAGTGCATAAGGCAATGGGCATCTATTCCAAAGGTTTTCATAATAGTTGACTATATAGTGAGACGTACAGATGCCCCACTCACCAGCTTAAACAAGGACACATTTAGTGTCAGCTGTCTGGCAGAGGTAGTCATCACAGCACATATGCAATCAAGTCTATCAAGTCCCGCTCATAATCCAGCATACTTCATGTCGGTATCCACAACCTGAGACATGACTATATGAAATATATGAACAGAGACATGATTGAGATATCTAAATGTGGGTCCCAGACAGGTATGTCCTTATGTTTGAGCAGCATTATACCCTAGGATGATACCACTATGTAAAGAACAACAGATTTTCTGAAATTGCCTAAGTTTCTGGTGGCATACTAAGGTGATACAGTACCTGTTATTGTGGGATGACATGGTGGATAGAGCATGCTGCTTTACCAGACATAAGGCACTTGACTATAACACAATCCCTTTATTAGGCAAGGTCACAAAAGTAGAATTACCATTGTGAAAGTATACAACTCCAACAAAGTAAGGGTCATGCTGCTAAACCCTAGTAATTCACACCTTAAACTGCACTCTCTGTAAGCACTCTTCACAGTCAAGGTGCTGATGTCTGTACAGTCACAGAAATCTATATGTCTGTGCAGTCACAGAAACCTGGTTTAAGGCTGCAGTAAGTACTCTGGCCTTGCTAGGCTAAAATGCCTTCCAAATATTCAGACAGGAAGTTGTGTAAACCACAGGAGGTGTTGTATCTATTTACATTGAAGGTAATTAGACCTCAAGACTAGTTAGAGAATATAACTATATGGAGTTATTCTACATTCAATGTATTGTGAATAGGAAACCTTTTAATGTTATTGCCATTAATAGGTCACCATCCATAAACATGAAAGGCCACACAGCCTACTTATTACTACATGGAGCAATTCAAATAGAACAAAACAACCCAGTCATGGTGATTGAAACTATTCATCCATTGATCAGGGTAATTATAGGACAACAAACTCACTTTCACAATATTACCTGGAGTTTGTGAACTGAAATGCCAAAGAAATAGTACGCCACCACACAAGGTTATCTCATAGTGCAGATCTGTTCCTCAGCAATATGAGTGAACAATGTAATGGCACATGTGTAATGTCTGCACTGTTAATCAAACCATAAAGCAGTATGTGGATATAGCCACTAAACTCCCCTAAAGGAGGAGTCAGGTTCAAAAACATCATCCAAGGTAAATGCACCCTCCTAAGTGATGGTCTAATATTCTTCCAAGCTCCAGTTTCTACAAAGGACGTTGACAGTTATAGTAAGTTGCTCCCTCATGCTCTGTCTACACATCTACACAAATGTACACACACAGTCAAGCCTGACAGGCTCAAACAAAGGTCCTCCGGAAAATACAAACCATACTGGTGGATGTCTGTCAGTGCTACATTATACAGTAAGTAAAAGAAGCTGTTGATTACAAATACAGCATTGAGAAACCAGTACTGGAAGGTCACTCCCCGCAGTGTAAACCATACCTATCATCCTTACCAAATTCCTCGGTAGTTACAGGTTTTGAGGTCAAAATAATGGAGTGCCATGAATTTCCAAGTGGGCCCTTTAATTCCTGAATTTCCCAGTGTCTTTTTTTTTTTTTTTTGGATGAATTTTTGCTGGTGTCATCACATGCAGGGCATGCGTGATGACATTAGCTTTGTGAGCAAACTGCCAGCCTGTTGGAATTCAGCTGAGGGCTTGAGGGGTGTGTGTACTCTGAGTCTGTTATGTTTCCCATAGGGCAACATGGTTGCAGCAGCAGCATCAAAGTCAATGAATGGAGTAGTGGAGGACTGGACTGACTAGGCAACTGAGAGCAGCTGCTGTAGTGTTTTTTTGTTTTAAATTAATTAGAACAAGCCATTCATTTAATCGTTACTACTTAACTTAAGTGCAGCAGTCAAGCTGCAGACTAAGTTGTCAGACTGGTCTTCTCTTCTTATTAGTGTACTGCTGCACACACACTTCTTGCAGTTGCAGAGAAGAAAAGAGAAAATGTACCTTATTCTTGACCAGTTCTTCTCCCAGCCCCGGCTTCTCCAGGTAAAGAAAAAAAAAAGTGACTACTAGATTCAAGACTATATTTCCTGTTCCTTTTCCTTCTTAAGTAGAGAATCGATGACAAAACAATGTGTGTGTGTGTGTGTGTGTGCGTGCGTGCGTGCGTGTGTGTGTGTGTGTGTGTGTGTGGTTAGCTATATTACACTTTTGAGATAGAGAGGTGTTGTTTTTGTAAAAAGGCTTCCGCATTTTTGTTGTCATCCTGAAAGTCCTTGATTTGAATAACCACCTGTAGCCCTGCTCTTCACAGAATCAGATTACTACAATGAAAATGCAAAGCCCAGACCATGAATGCCAGCCCTTGAAGGGAACGGTGGGGGACTGTTTCATTTGATGCTTGTACATACTTGGACATAGTGGGGGAAAATGTTTCATTTTGGTGCTTGTGCATATACTTGAAACTACTGAAGTGAAGGGATCACTGTGGGAAATGTTTAATTTTGGTGTGAATGAAGTCTTTTGTGCATACCTGGTCAGCTTGCTGAAGTGATAGCGTGTCATATGTGTTTTTTCCCCATGTATGTTTGCTTGTTGAAAGAGTAGTAAATGTTTTGTTATTGACGTTTTTATTGTGTATTGTTTTGGTGGTAAACAAACAGTCAAAAGTCAACTCAAGTAGTCCAGAGAGCGCAACTAAGTATTAGTTTAGCTTTTCTAAATGTAATTTGTGGGGATTGTTTGTTTATATTAAGACTCGCTAGAATGTGCAGTGGCAAGCTCCACCTCCTGGTGTGACTTCCAATGTTATTTATAATGGCAGAACTCATAAAATGATGTCACCATAAATCAAGTTCTAAAGATGAAAGGACACTTAAAACTGTGTAAAGCAGGAGGTGCTTATCACTGATTTTATCAAATCCACTTTATACTTTGTCAGATTTATCTATCAGAGTGTTTATAAAGTTACGGTCTACAGCCAGTGAAAATCTAATGTGATGTCTCACATTATTAGTGACGAGAGATATAGAGAAACCTTTCATCTGCATTCATGGGAAATTGTTAGTGGACATTTATGCACTTTATGCAATTTTAGTTCACTTCCTTGTCAACTATCGTAGAAAATTATAATGAGTAGTTCAGATATCATGGCTCCTACTGTGGCTTTGAATACTTGCGTGGATACTGACCACTAGTTTTTTAAAATATGTGCTTATTCTGCTTATAAGATAACAGAGTCCACATATAGGTGCTTTTACCTTTGTGCAATGTGTGTGCTACTGGTATATCAATATATCATACTTGTGATGGAAGGCTGTTGCAGCTACATCGGGAGCAAACACCATAATTTCAATAAGCCTGTTGGTTTCCACTGAACTACAAGGTATTTTGCAGAAACTGTAATGATTGTTAAACCTCCATATTTGGTAATCATTACTTCAAACTGCCATCATACCTCTCAATCTCTCAGACCAACAAATCTGGACAAAGCCAAAAATAATGGTGGGGCAAAGGCCCAAAAATAGGGACAGATTTTACATATTGCTCCTGTAAACTCAGATAATTGCTAGAATAACAGGTTTTGCATTATTATGTATTTTCTGAGGAATATGAAGTCTGAAATTCAAATGTCTGCCATTATTTGTTATTATTTAGTACTTCAGTCTTCATGTTGGTATCCCACAATTCCACTGGAGTGCGTAGGGGTTACATGATTATGTATGCAAATTTCATGTTAATCAGCATCCTGATTTTTGGACAGTTGTACCTACTTTTCATGGGGCTTTGTCCAGATTTTTTATGTTTCCAGGTTGAGAGATATGGTGTAAACATTCAAATAAGACACCTTCAAATACCCTCCTAAAGCAACTATGTTAATAATTTACAAAACATATCCAGAGATAGCTATAAGGCCTTCTTCATTTACATCTGCAAACTGATATATATATATAACTCAGATGTATTTGAAACTAATTTTGTATGGTATCACACACATTGACCCAATGTAAATTCCAAATCTGCTAGCAGAGACATGTGGCTGAAAAGTGTCCCCCTCCCACCACCAAACCTACTACAAACCATGTGTGCTACATCACCTTCAACCTGTGGTATCTACAAAGAGAACGTTATCACTGCCCACTCCAGGACTAGGAACACAGTCTCCATGGGACCAGATAGCATTCCAGACACTAGGCATCATATTCAACCACAGCCTGAATACTGCTGTTGTCCATACTGAATGGAATACAGTGACCATTTTCCAACCACACAAGGAATGATTGGCAAAATATGTGTAATTATAGACCTATAACTTTATGCAACCTCTGCTGTAAGGCAATGGAAACCATTTGCATGTATCTCAGACACAAAGACGTAGGTGACCTCCAAACACTAGATGTGTTCCAGTTAAGTATTCTCAAGGGTGGCTCATTGTCGCAAACCCTGGTGGGATTCAAGACTATGACCAGAGTCACCAAGTCAAAGGTGTGCATACATTCTATCGTAACATGGCCAGGGCCTTCAACACAATCCAACATTTGATCTCAATGAGAAACTAACCAAGGTGAATATCACATCCTGTGTTATCAGTTGGTTTGCAAATGGGATCACAGACCAACAGCATTCAATCACAGTGGGAGACTTCACCTCAAGCAGCGGACCTGTCACCTGTGTGGTAACAAAAATGTCAGTGCTGTGGACCCTCATGTTTGACATATACATCTCAGAAGTTCAGAACAAAACAGAGGGTCTGTGGCAAACCATATTTGTGGCACTAATGACTTCTGACAAAGCCATGGGTGTTACATCAACTGCACAAAAAAGCATCAGCATACCCTGTGGTAATAACAAATGTTCCTGCTTATTATAAAATAACCAGGAATACACGATTTCCCAGTTCAGTACTGATAGACCTTGGAACACATGTCGACTGCAACCCGAGTCTACTGTGTGGAGGAATGCATTCTACATCTTACGTGTGATTAGCAAAGGCATTACATCAATAGCAAAATATGTTATTAATCTCCTATACTCATCCCTCATCAGCTGTATTAATTAATATAATCCTCCCTTTGATATGGATTGCATCAGACACCTGCACCAGCTTGACAGACCTCAGATATTTCTGAGTAAGAAAACATCAGAGGGTCTCCAACACGTCTTTTGTGGGTAGACTAAAGTAGCTGTCATTGTGTGCTATATCATATAGATAGTTTTGAGGCAGATTATGTATGCCTTACAGGGCTACCTGTGGCCAAAATGGGATGAAAATGCTGCACATCTGTAACTAATGTGGGACTAGAGTTACCTGTCTCAGGGACCTCATTGTACACTATGACATACATAGGACATGCTTTAGAGACAGATACATCTGTCAAAGACTGTCACTTCTCTGCAGTAGACTTCAAATCCATGTCAAGCAGAGCACCTCCATTACCCTGTTTAAGCACAGGCTGGATGACTTGATATGAAAACGTTATCTGCCATGGATCACTGCTGCTTCTCTCCTGGACATGAGTGGTCATTGCTAGATAAAACTTGGCCATGAATTATATCTGCCATTGAATATTATATTGTGATGTAATGGCTATGCCTCTAAACACCATCAGGTCAATACCCTATTCACATCCTGTGAACCTCGGAACATATGGTAATGTATACGCAAAAACAAACATTATACTGTTTCACCATTCTGATGAGATTTGTCTTCAGTGCTAACATACAATCCTGAGGTCTGAATCTGATGGGTTCACTTTGGATGTGCACCCATAAGTTTGCACTAAACAATCCTTAAAGAGAAAGTTAGATATATTAATGAGACACATTTCATTGTCTGACTTCACAGCCCTTACAAACTAATGCACTATAAAGTAGATAAATTATTATTCTAGCAATTGTCTAACTAGCTAAGTACAATCTGGCAGGTACAATTTTCAGCTCAACAGCACAAATGGAGATAATAAAGTCATTTTAATATAGATAGTCACCCTGTGCATCAGACAAATAGCTTTAGTATGTAACAACTTAAAGAACAGCAGCAAGAAGAAATCCACAACAGGCCACAGCACAAACACAGGTTTAATAAAAAAAAAAACTCAAAACTCTAGCACCTGGGCTTACAGCCTTCCAGGAGTAGTACAAAACACACAACTTTACACAGACTTTATATAACACCATTCATCAATTAATTATTCAGTTTCATAGTAATTGTTTTCAATTCATCTCTAAATTTAAGTCTACAGGTACCATAGTATTGAACTTTAAAATATAATCAGATTCTTTACAAAGAAGTTTGTCCTTAATATCACATATTTCACCAATTTTCATAAAATCTTGCTCTAAAACAGAAGCTTTTAACAAAGAATGATCAGTGTTATGAACGGTTTTGAAATGCGTTGCTACATTACTTTCTATGTTACCATTCTTTATATCTCTTATATGTTCCTGTATTCTTACTTTAAATTTCCTTTTGCTTTCTCCTATATAAAATAAATTACAAGGGCAGCTGAGAGCATACATTATCCCTTCACTGTTACATGAAAAGCTACCACCAGGAGAAAACTTAATACCATTTATTTTCTTAAAATGTGTAACACATAAACATACAGAGCAACCACCACAAGGGCAAGTGCCCCTCATGGCAGGAATTGGGGGCAGTGTCTCATTAGGCATAGAAGAATAGCTAAAAACCAAAAAAATCTTTCAAACTTTTTCCTATTTTGTAGGAAATACAAGGACCATTTGCTATTATTCTCTCCAATTCCATGTCCTGAACTAAAAATTTTCCAACAGCTATGTAATATTTTATTAATCCTATTGCTCAGACTATTATACATTGAAACAAAATATGTCTGATTTTTGCAAGATTCAATATTATTCATTTCTCCATGCATGACATTTTGACACTGATTTAACCTTAGTCTAAATGCTACAACTCTTTGTAAAGAGTTTTTAACTACATTGTAGTTATAACCCCTGTTAATAAACATGTAAAAAGTGTACCTACACTCTCTTACAAAATCCCCCCCATCACTACATATTCTTTGCATTCGAAGAAACTCCCCATAGGGTAGGGCTTCCAACAAATGTTGGGATGAAAACTAGCTCCATGCAAAAAAAGGAAATCATCTACAAATTTCCTATTTACTGATGTCTTAATGACCTCACCATTAACACCCTCTAGAACTAAATCAAGGAAATGAACCATGCTACCACACTATATGTCATCAAATTTCACACCATAAATATTTTGTTCTAAATCCAACTGAAAATTCATAACATTACGCCTACCACCTTTACAAACAAAAATTAAATCATCTCTGTATCTGTAATAGGCAATAACATTATTTTTCACAAACTCATGCTTAAACAAATAATCAACCTCAAAAAGTGCCATGAACAAATGTGCGTACATGGGGGCAAAAGATGCTCCCATGGCAGTACCCTGCAACTGGTGGTATACACATCCATCAAAGACAAAAAAATTATTTAATAAACAAAATTGTGTAAGTTCTATTATGTAAAAGGACAGAGAAGAATTGCCCCAAAAATAATTCAAGGCTTTAATGCCATCCCGATATCTAATACTAGTGTATAAACTTTTCACATCCATAACCACATAGTACATATCACTATTCCACTTAATGTCCTGTATTTTGTTCAAAAAATCAAAAGAGTCTTTTATATAAGACTGTAACTTCATAACATGAGACTTTAAATATTCATGTATAAGTAAGCCTATATTGGTCAAAACATATCTATGGGCACCAACAATAGAACGACCAGGAGGGTTCTGCAAACTTTTATGCAATTTAGGCAAACAATAAAAGGCAGGTAATTTACACCCACCTACATCAAACTTTCTACCAACATCCCCTTGGGTCAAATAACCTAGTCTGACCCCCTTCTCTAATAACACGTTATATTGTGTCATAGCATTATTATAGTCAACAATGTGACACTTTCTATAAACATCCTCTTTCCGTAGATGTTCATAACACATGTTGACATATTGTATATAATGTAAAATAACTATTTTGTTCCCTTTATCAGAGGGCTTAGTTATAATATCTTTTCTTTGACTTAAATCAACCAGTGACTTCCATTCAGCCCTACTCAAATTATATGTAACATCTTTGTGTTTATCAAAACTATCAAACAGTTGTATTATATGATAGGTAAGCATGGCAGAAAACTGTTTTATTGCCTCATTAATATAAGGGGGAATAAATGCACTTTTAGTGGAAATAGTATGTGTATCTAATAAACAATAAACATTAGCATCAAAATCTGACATCCAAGAAATAAAACGTTCATCGTCATATGACATACAAGAAATAAAAATTTCATTCTCTGAGTCAGCATGGTCAGAAACTTCAATATTCCTTGCATTGTCTGTCCTATTAAAAAATACTTTAAATGCAATTTCCTAACCAGGAAGAAAACATCTTGTTTTAACATGTGAAGGTGAGGAATAACTGTAGGTACAAACTTTAAACCAAATTGTAAAATATGGCACTCATTGTCATTTAAATTGCAACCTGACAAATTCACTAAACAGCTGGAATTAAAAGACACATTATCCAAACTTACTGGTAAATTTTCAGTTCCATCTACCTTGTTTAAAATGAGGTCTATAGTCTGATCTAGTATAAACATTATGTCCCTGAACGTTCCTATTCCTTTTTCTGTTCTGTTGTCCACTCTGGTCATCTCCCTGTCTACAAAAAGTTTGCATGGCTTCTGGACACTGGACATTGGGAAGAGGTGGATATGTAGATTCATCACTGTCACACCCACTTCTTAATCCATCAGAAGAAGTAAAAATTACTGAGTGTGAATGTTTTAAACCCACATTTCAATGAAAATTTTTCTTGTCCCTTCTTTCATTAGTTTTCCAAAGAAAAGCACACTTATTCTCATAATCACGAGAATCCCACTTGATTTTACTTCTCTTTCTTTCAATCAGGAGAGATTCTAGTTCCCTAAGCTTGCCATTCAAGTCCTGTAACACTAAATCCCCATTTGAACGAAAATTTGTTCATTGCCATTGAATATTATATTGTGATGTAATGCCTATGCCTCTAATCACCATCAGGTCAATACCCTATTCACATCCTGTGAAACTTGGAACATACGGTAATGTATACGCAAAAACAAACATTATACTGTTTCACCATTCTGATGAGATTTGTCTTCAGTGCTAACATACAATCCTGAGGTCTGAATCTGATGGGTTCACTTTGGATGTGCACCCATAAGTTTGTACTAAACAATCCTTAAAGAGAAAGTTAGATATATTAACGAGACACATTTCTTTGTCTGACTTCACAGCCCTTACAAAATCATCCACTATAAAGCAGAGAAATTATTATTCCAGCAACTGTCTAACTAGCTAAGTACAATCTGGGAGGTACAGGTTTCAGTTCAATAGCACAAATGGAGGTAATAAGTTCATTTTAATATAGATAGTCACCCTGTTCATCAGACACATAGCTTTAGTATCCCTGAATCCAAAAGACAGACAACAGGGATGTGGCAGTTATCATCACTTGCACAGGGTGTTGTATGTGGGGTGCAGGAGGCCTAGGCTGACACAAAAGTTTGGAGTGTGTGTATGTGTGTGTGTGTGTGTGTGTGTGTGTGTGTGTGTGTGTGTGTGTGTGTGTGTGTGTGTGTGTGTGTGTGCGAGTAAGCAAAGGAAGCAGGCAAGATGGACCATGTAAATGTTACTTGTGTGTCTGTAGGTGCCCTCAATGTGACACTGGTGTGTGAGTGTCTGCATGAACACAGCCAAGCTCAGTGCTAGCCCTATGTGTCTGTATGTCAGACAGCTGTGAGCCATGCATGGTTGAGCAGACAGTTCATCATCTCTGCCCCTGACCATGAGAACTGGCTCTGCCAGGAGTTGTACTGGCACCTCCATGCCCAAGGTCAGATACTGTGCTACTACCTGAAAGTGACTGATGTCTGCTAGACATGCTTCCTTCATGGGAATGGCCAGAACTATGACCCCATGGCCTGCTACATCTTGGTGTGGACAACACAGTCCCTGCTGGAGCAGTGGATGTACTGCCACTACAGGAGCATAATCAAGCACAGCCACGTTGGCTTTCGGCATTTGTAGTTGCTGTCCTATGGCCATGAGGCAGACACTTCCCTCCCAGCAGATGTTCCATCACAAAAAATGTGCATTCCATGACGGATACTCTGTGCTTCCTCAAAGACATATCAGGTTCCAATGTGTCATTCAATAGATCCAGGGAATCAACAACATGGTGGAAGCAGTCACAGATGACAGACTGTGCTGCATCTATAACCCTGAGCATTCTTCTGGGGTTCCTTTCTGAACATGCATATGCCTCCATGATGGCCCTAAACATACGTCAAGTGACACATGAAGAGACACCTGCAACAGGTGGGGCACAGACAGCAGGCATCCACTGAGCACTCCTATCAATCTGCCTGCATGGCACCTCACCAACAGTTTGGTTATAACCACTGTCAACAGTCACTAAAGCCACAATAGCCACACTTCCCTGGTCAATGTCCTTTCCCTCAAACTGTCCAATAGCTATGGCCTCGGTGGGCTGGGTATGCATAGTCATACTGGCTGTGTCTGGTGATAATGGGGGGGTCACTGGATGTCAACCCATGTGTCAGATTCAACCACTGCAACCCCTAGCTGTGCCTCACTTTGGCCACCACCATCATCATCAGATTCTAGTGAGACACTGACATCAGGTGGTGCAGGGGACACAGAACCACTTCCATGTTCATCTGTGATAAAAGAAAGGAAAACAGGAATACATTACTACCTGCACTACTATGCTGCAATATATGTTAAGCAATTTATACTGTTGTCACTATTACAGACATTTATACCTCTTAATCTCTTAGAGCAAGAAATGCGGACAAAGGCCATATAATAGGGATCATTGTGACATACTGCTCTTACAAGCCTAGAAAGTTGATAGAATAACATGCATTGCTTCACCATGACATTTCTGAAGGGTATGTAGTCTGAATCTGAGATCTCTGTCATTATTTTATGTCTGCAGTCATTAATGACTTGTCAGTAATTTGCACATCAATAACTATGTTCTTAAATACAGGCCAGAAGCATGAGTCAAACATCTGGACATTCAGCAAATATCTGTACAACTGATAAGTATGCAGGCAGTATTGCACTCCATATAGCAGGCCTGAGAGGACACTTTAGCAGATTTTTGGAACATATCTACAGTACTGTATTCTGCTTACCAACTGCAGGAGTCTTATATCTGTAAATTCTTGATGGTCCTAAAATAGTAAAGGAAGACCTAATGGCAGCAGCACTATATATAACAGTATAACAGGGGGTAATAGTCTTAATCATCTATATCTATAGTAACTGCAATGTTAACAAGAATGTGGCTGATAACCTCACAATGAGCTTAAAACTGCAGCTGTCTTAAATAGCCCCACCAAAAAGTCAACCTGAAACACATATGAAATATATACACTATTACAGAATGAATGCAACAGTATTCTACTGATGATCTAACAAAGCCTACATGGAAGCTCCTCCTGAAATGCAGGAGAGGCACCTACATCCAGACCGTATTGGCTAATGGATTGCTGGGAGCTGTCCTGTGTGGCAATGTTTGCCAGGAATTCCAATGTGGCAATGAAAGGGTGTTCTGCTGCAGGCCCACCACCAGTGACCTGTCAATCACATACCATTTCAGCTGCAGGCCTCCATGCACCACGAATCGTGTTTGTAGCTCTGTGTCAGACCTGCTCATAGCTGTGACTATGTCACCTAATTGCATTAAGGTTTCGGACCAATTCATTCCACAGGACTGCACATTCTGAAATATCGGCATGCCTGCAGGACATCAAGACTGTATGATGTTGGTGCAATTCCTCAATTATGAGGTAATTCTCTGCCTCAGAAAATAGAGTCCTACAGTGAGCAAGGATGTTGTTTACTGAAAGACAAAATAATGTTAACACATATAAGGATCACATAAGTACAAACAAACTGTGTACAGATAAAGCAGTAAAGAAAGGCTCTCAGTATTCACCACTTGATAATTTAAAGATTCAACAGCAGTCAAAAAATAACAAGGGGATACAAAACAAGGAGGGTAGCAAGAGGAACATATCCTTGTTTGTGCCATAACAGATACCCAACTATGCTTACCCAACCAACACAACAATCTATTCTAGTTTGTGCCATAGCAGGAACTCATCTCCACCCACAAACAAAATAACAGGCTAAGGAACAATTGTGCTAACCAAACAACAGTGGAATGTTCAAAGTGCTATCAAAGGACCTTTTCATGAAACGTGTACATAGTTATCATATAGCATTATACCTTCGGCCTACTCTACATCCTTTGTACGTCTGAAATGGCTGGAAGACAAGGCCATGTCATGAGTACCATTCTAACAAATGCATACGGCTATACTTCACATTATTCTTAAGTAAATTCTAGCACATGCATTTTTTAGGCAACAAAATGGATACATACCTGATGGAGTACAATACTCCTCTGTCAAAATATACTGCTCAAAAAGAAATGTGTAACTGAGTTTGACTTATGAAATAACTCTCATCCATATTGGTTTGCCTAGCTACACATTTTCCTTTTTATAATGGTGTACATTAGTAATTGATTGCATATGATCTAGTCTGTGTTTTAGAGATGCTAATTGCAGCATGCACTGCTGAACTGCATGCTAATAAACCAATCCTGTGGAGCTACTCAACAAGATATAAGGCATTAATGTAGACTCCACCACACCCTTTTTTATATGTGAAGTGAGAAAATAGTGGAGTACAGACACAAAGTAAATGCAGACAGATTGTTATAGCAGCTACTTTTTTAAATATACATGCCTGTGCTGCAGGCTGAAGACAGTGCTGTTACTGATGCCAATAGTCATAGACAGAGAGGGTGAAGACTTTGCAGGATGACAACTCAGTAGAGGAACTGTGGGACATCTGGCAGACTTGAGTCAGATACAGAGTCAAATGCAGGGAACCCATCCCCGGTGGAAATTAAGGTATGTGTTGAACTTAGTAGCTTAGCCACAGGTGCCTTTAACAGACTACCAAGGAGACATGGTTGGTGTGTCATAGGCATCAGCATCCAGGATCTTCAAAACATTCCTGCATGCTATGCTATAACATGGCACAGAGCACATATATTTTAATGTAAGTTCTGAGGAGAGGGTCACAAGAATGCTACAATTGTAACATATATAGCACTACCCTCCAGTAGTGTGTGCCATACATCGCAGTCATGTACACATGAGAACAACACCTGGGGAACAGGGTAGGATCTACATTAACCATAAGGTCTACCAGTCAAATAACTGCTAAGTCATTTGTAATGGAATGGAGTCATCTGGAAGGTGTGTACTGGCAACCTTTGCAGTTAGCACGACTTCCACATGTGCCACATCTCCAAACTGCACCAGATGTGTGCTATGGGGATATCACTAGGGCTCACTTAGGTATGGATACATGCTATTCACTGGGGTCATGTCTGATGATTACCCATCGAAGATACACACACACATGCACACACACACACACACACACACACACACACACACACACACACACACGAACACCTTAGTGAGACACACAGTCCAACCTGTAATGTCATAGAGCATGTTTGTCCACTACTGCACTGACAATGTCAATGCCTGGATTCACTTTATATCCTCAAAATACTGAAATATCAAAATTCAGTATGTTGAGACTATAAAGTGGAAACCTGAAAAGAACGAAAACTCAGAACCGTGAAATTCAAAATCTTGCATACCGGAGATTTGAATTACTGCTTCTGGTGTACACAAACACACACCTTCCTCCCCACACACAAACAAAAGCTCTGTCCTGCATAAAAGCAGGAGGGCAAGCCACCCTGCACCCCCCCATGTGGGGGCTGCACCCCCCACTACCCACCTACTTAGATATTCTAACTCAGAGGTCGCACCACATACAAAAACACACAAACCACCACACAAGCTACATTCTCCTTGCACACACACATCACAGTAACAAAACACACCAACACACACCACAGCCCCTACCCAAAATCCTTAACACATAAACACTTACCTGAATCCATAACCACAGTGAAACACCAGAAGCACTAATTCAAAATCTCCAATATGCAAGATTTTGAATTTCGCGCTTCTGAGTTTTCGTTCTTTTCTGGTTTCCACTTTATGGGCCACAAATACTGAAATTCGATATTTCAGTATTTCAAGCTTCTAAAGTGAATCCCAATGCCTACATACCTCTGGCCAAGGGCACCATTACAATCCACTGGCATGTCCCTAAATGCTCATAGTAAGTGTTATGCTACCCAAGTTAATATAATGGAAATAGCTGCAACAGTATCATCAAGGGGATGAGGAACACATCCTCCTAACAATGCCAAGGTCACCACAACCACAGGCTGTGACTCAGAGGAGGAACCAGCAGCAGGTGTGGTTGTAGGCAGACATAGCCATGCTCAGTATGTCCTTGCATTGGCTATCAGGCAAGCCATAGTACACTGATTCACCACCCAGGAGCCTAAAACCATCCTCCGACATCACTATACATTTGTACTAGGGAAGCATTAGAGATAACATTTCTCAACCATAACTAAATCAGACAACAGGCAGGATGTCAGGCATGCAGAGTAACAAGACCAACACAGTTTTGTTAGTGCCATAGCAGACACATGCCTTTGCTCCCCCACCCTCAAAAGAACAGTCAATACTTGTTTGTGTCATCAAACCTGTCTTCCCTTAGTTGGCAGTTGCATATCATATTATTCCCAGTTAATATCCTTAGATATTGTAAATGCAATGATATAGAATGGTGTACACACTGTATGCCCCAGGGTACTGGACAGGTAACTGATGAATAGCCAAGGAATAGAGACATGTAAAATACCGCTGTATATTTGTAAGCAAAAATTATAATGGGCTGCGTAATCAGTAAGTGATTATGACTGTACATTATTTTCAATTTGATTGTTTGCTGGATGACTGTTGATGTTTGCTACAAAGGTGTATGTGTGAAACACAGGGTTAAGGTACCCATCTTGTGTTCTGCATGTGCATTGGATGGTGAATTGGATTGTAGACCTATGTAGGCATATTTCCTCTGTAATAAGATAGTCTACTGTGTATGTAATAAATTGATTTTATTTTATTCTTGTTATCACTTGTTTTTATCATTTGGAGCCACTGTTTGTGCATTGCTGCATTTAGCACAAATGCCTTCAGCTATGTGCAGCTGGTTTGCATGCACAGCAACAGGGTACAAACTGCAGAAGTGGACCACCCAGGTAGCAGATGGGACCCAGACATCTAAAAATAGGCCTGAGATGTATTTTGTTAATATCATTCTGCATAGCACATACCCACTAAACATTATTGCACTGCATGTAACAGTGAGAACCTCAGGATAAATGTTACTGTAGTATATTTTCATGCAACCTCTCCTTTGGTTGCAGATGATAAGTGTTGGCCTGAAGTTCACATGGTTCTGGGTTTTGATACAAGGATTGCAACTTGTATTTTAATAATGTGACCTTGCATTAGAAATGAAATTAAACGTACACATGTACTCTTTCATCCTTCTACTAGCAACAGCTGTGAGTAGAGGATTACCATGGATAAGGTGCAGAGTTCTAATACAGCCGACATCTGTCTTTTTCAATGGTGTTCCACTTCACATTATAGTCACCCTCAATTATAGCAGTTGACTTAGTATTTCTTATAAAATAATTATTTTCACGATGGATTGCACACTAATATTGCCAGTTATGTACTTATATGATAATATCTGCATTGATTAACTTCTCTTTATTGGTTTCTATTGCACAAACATGTTGCCTGTGTTTGAGCGATGCTAAGCAGTGCACACCATTTTCAAATGTTGCAAAATCCAAAAGTTTGCATTTTCAGTAGCTGTCATAACTGGAGTTGGCAGGAAAAGTCATTATAAATTGGTTTTCATATGCATTAGACATGGCTGGTGTTTGGGGAGATGTTTTAAGATTTCAGTCTGGTGGGGTGTGCAGGACTCCAAAGTGTTTGTTGGACTCCTAGGTAATGATTACGGTCCTCAACTGTTGCAGGAGCACTATTATGGATCCTATTACAAACCAGATGTATGGAATAGTTTATCCTGGGATTTGTCCAGTGTTACCAGTATCCCCCACTCTGGCAAACAGTGTTGGAATCACAATCGAGACCTCAGGATGAGGAAGACAGATACCCTCAACAGTTGGATCGAGGAATGTAGGACTGATGGCATTCCAGAAATGTGTAAGTATCACTTACAGGTACTGCTTGTAAGAGGTAGCAGCTGCATTTCTTCAGAATTGGTGTTCTTAATGGTATTATGTTGTGTTCTGTTTTTTCTATAGCTAATGCAGATCGATTACTGAATGAGCACAGTTATGAAGAAAGATTGAGAAGGATGTAAGATGCAAGTGGTATGTATGCTTCCAAACAATACTGTTATTTTTGCATTAATGGTAAATATAGCTTATTGTGATAAACACTTGTATCACACTGAGCATGCATGTCTCCATTGTAAAGCAAAAGTATGCATGCATTAGTATGTAAAGTAAAACAACAGTCCAGTATTACAGAGTAGACAGAGGTTGTCATTAAGAAAACCACACTTCCAAATTATACAGTACTTGTTTAAGTTGACATTAGTATTGCAATGTAAAGTAAGACCTATAAGCCAGGGACAACAAGAGCATCCTGCAGATTGTTATCCTTATAACAGTGAACCTGTATCTATAAAGTATAAAAGGAAATAGTGCTTGCATTATGTGGTATTACAAAGGAAAAGTACAGTATTACAGTAGTCACTGCTCATGGGTTCAAATACCACACTCCACAAATATAAAACTCAGCTGTTAGAATATTGTTTTACCTTGTCATTAATAAAAAATGCAGTGTTGTTATGTATTCATCATGATAGCATTTGAAGTGCAGTCCTCTGTACCTGTGGCCTGAATGACCTGCTGTCAAGTGATATCAGTGTAGATGGAACATGCATATGTGCAATACATGCAACCATGAATGATTGCTGGGTGCAATATGATCTATACTATAGTGTGTATGCATTAGCAACAAAGTAGTATTCAAAGTAATAAAGAAATCTGTTAGCATTTGGTAGCATTAAAAGTAAAATGTAACAGATACAGTAAATTATTTCTAGAAAGCTTTGTATATTGTCTGTGAGGTCACCAATGTTCTCTTTTTTTCCTCACCCCACCCCCTTCTCTTTGTTTTTGTTTTTTACGTATTTCATATTTGTTATTATTATTATTATTTGCATTATTATTATATTATGTATATAATCACATTTTTATCATAATTATTTTTGTTGCTTCTTGTGTTTTATGTATAATTTTCTATTGTTTTGTTGTTAAATACATTTTCATTTTTTTATTATTTATCTTTGTGTTTGTAATTATATTATTTATTATTGTTATAATAATTTATAACATGTTTACATTTTATTTAATGTTATTTTTTCATTTTTGTGATATGTTTTATTTCATTATTGAATTTTAATTTTATTTAGATTATTACTACAGCATGGCAGGGTAGGTTGGTTCCCTGTGATCTGCCTACACTCGCTCCACTAGTTACATCACCAAGGCCCAGCACTTCTGGGCTGCAGCCTGGTGGCACCCCCCCCCCCCCCCGCTGCCCCTGCCCTACCTGGACCTTCAGGTAGTTCTGCTCAGAGGCTAGGCCTGTGGTTCCCTCTGGGAGGTAAGTAATAAAAAAAAGTAAGTGATAAAAAATATAATAAGAAGAAATATAATTATACAAGCAATATGATAATAATAACAATAAAAATAATAATATAAAATAAGAAATCCATAAAAAAGAAGAAGAAAAGGGGTGTGGTGAGAGAAAAAAATGAGAACATTAGTAACTTCACAGGTAATATGTATATAGATTTCTACAATTAATTTATTCTATTCTGTTACATTTTACTTTTAACAATACCAATTGCTAAGAAGTTTCTTTATTATTTGGAATACTACCCTGTCTCTAACACATACACACTATAGCAGAGATCATATCACATCCAACAATCATTCATGGGTGCATGTATTGCACATATGCATGCTCTATGTACATTGATTACACTTGGCAGCAGGCTACTCAAGCCACAGGTATGGAGGTCTGAACTTCAAATGCTATAATGATGATTACATAACAGTACTGCATTTTGTATTGATGCCAAGCTAAAAAGTATTGTAATCAACTGAGTTTTATATTTGAGGAGTGTGATATTTGAACCCACTATCAGTGACTACTGTATGCTGTACCTTTCTTTTGGAATGCAACATAATGCAAGTACTCTTTCCTTTTACACTTTATAGATTCATGTTCACTATTACCTGAGAATGTGCAACTGTTGCCTTGTGTTGCAAGTCATGCCTCTCCACCTTCTAGAGAAGGATATCTTGACATATAAAATAATGGAAGTACAATGACCCATAACTAGGAACATATTTCAAATATTGCTCTTACATACATGGATAGTTGCATAGGATTTGTGTAAACATACATTTTGACACTCATTATTTATTGATTTCAATATCAATTACTTGCCAGACAACCATAAACCTTACAATGAACAGACCAAAACAGTGATTCATAAATCTGGTTATTCAGCAGAAATAAGTACAACTGAAAGCTAGGCTACAGAGTAATGCATGCATACTTGCTTTTACGTATGCATTCCCAAGTTCATATAACTGTATGCTATAACAGCTAATCCATCTTTAAACTGTTTAGGCTGCAGTAACAGTGCTTTATATAATTATTCTTACATAACAAAAAAGGCGAGCTGGCTGTTAACACTCCACACCTTTTATTGTAAGCGCTTTCATCAAAGCAAACGCCTCAACTTCTTCAGACAACTCAACATAACACAAATACTCATTATATAATGCACATCTATTAATCAATTAAAGCCAATTAAGACAATTATCTCATTAAATATAAATATAAATGTATACTTCTACCAACATATAAAAATATTTATTACATAACATATAAAAGTTTAAAAACCTTAGTTTCTCACATAATTCTTAACATGTTGCTTTTCAACTGTATATATAAAAAACATAAATATATATACATACAATATATACTGTGGATACATCTTAAAATAAACTCATTGTTAAAAATTGAACTGAGGAACATAAAGAATTTACGATAAACGTGCAACCCTCTAAATAACAGTGTAAATAAACTATATGAAAAAATCAGCTTATAAACGAATATACAATACATCTGGTCAAAATCTATCATGACATATGCAAAATCAGAAATGTTCACCACTACATTTTCATCTAGAGAGTGCCTTGAGTTTTAATATGCATTTAATTGAGGCATATTCATTCAAGCCTGGTGGTATATGAGCAGAAGTACAAATTTGACACGAGTTCACATTCTACTAATTTAAGTTCCCATGGGCCTTCCCTCTTACTATATTCGACTTGTTGCAAAACTGTGAAGCAGAACCTATGTGTAGGATTATCCAAAATGTGCTTAGCCAAAGCATTTGTAGTTGTTTTCCTATGTATGTTATATTGGTGTTCATAGTTCCTCTGTTTGAGTCTCCTTTCAGTTTTAAAAATATAGTATGATGTACATTGTTTACATAGTGCCACATAAACTACCCCTTTGGAATCACAGTTAAATTTCCCTTTTACTACATAGGTTCTATCTCTAATGGAAAACTTATTACCTGTTTTTATAAATTTACATTGCTGGCAACATCCGCATTTTCTCATGCCATTAATTCCTTTGTATTCATCCCTCTGTCTCTCTCTAAAAGACTTTTCAGGTTAGGCCCTCTCCTGTAAGTAAAACTTCTTGAAAAATATGTTCAAGAAGGCATTCTGGATGGCCTTTCTTTAAAAACATGTTTTTCAATAGTATTGTCTAATAACTTTATGTTTTTTTAATGGAGAATTATACTTACAAAAGACAGGAGTTGCGATGGGGTCACCTTGTGGGGGCAACTTCGCAAATTGTGTAATGGCCTACTGGGAGAGGATATTATTATTCAACAATAGGTTTTTCCAAGACAATGTTTTATGGTATACAAGATACCAGGATGACATATTTTTCATCTGGAAAGGTGAGGCTTTAACAGTTGAACCCTTTATTAGAGCCATTACAGAGTTAACTGACTTTCTAGAATTCACCTTCCAAGTAGGATCTGATTCTATCAATTTCTTGGATGTACAGCTACTTAAAGATAGAGCAAATAGTAGGTATAGGACTATTGTATATCAGAAACCCACCTACTCAAATGCATTTTGACATTTCACAAGCCGTCACTCTTGCCACCAGAAAAAGGCAGTTGTGAAAGGGCAGGTGGTAAGGGTAGCTAGAATGGTCTCCTCTGACAGTGATTATCTAATAGAATGTGAATTATTAAAAAAACATGTTTTAAAGAGAGGCTATCCAGAATGCTTTCTTGAACATATTTTTCAAGACGTTAATGCTAAGAGGACCTCTGGGCATTTTAGACCTATAGTACCAAAAGGATATGGGGAAATACAGTATCTGGTCATTGTAGAATCTAGTCAGAGAGATGTACATATGAATAATAACTTAGGTAACCGTTTTCTGATTACCTACTCTATGGATGCTAGGAGTATCTTAATCAAGAATTGGGCTATAATCTTGGAGAATAATAGTCTAAATAAAATACTAGAGATAGCCCCACATTTTACTTATAGGAGAGAGCCTAACCTGAAAAGTCTTTTAGAGAGACAGAGGTATGAATGTAAAGGAATTAATGGAATGAGAAAATGCGGATGTTGCCAGCAATGTAAATTTATAAAAACAGGTAATACATTTTCCATTAGAGATAGAGCCTATGTGGTAAAAGGGAAATTTAACTGTGATTCCAAAGGGGTAGTTTATGTGGCACTATGTACATTATACTATATTGGTAAAACTGAAAGGAGACTCAAACAGCGGATCTATGAACACCAATATAACATTCATAGGAAAACAACTACAAATGCTTTGCCTAAGCACATTTTGGATAATTCTACACATAGGTTCCTCTTCACAGTTTTGCAACAAGTCGAATATAGTAAGAGGGGAGGCCCATGGGAACTTAAATTAGAAGAATGTGAACTCATGTGGCAAATTCGTACTTCCGCTTATATACCACCAGGCTTGAATGAATATGCCTCAATTAAATGCATATTAAAACTCAAGGCACTCTCTAGATGAAAATGTAGTTGTGACGTTTCTGGCATATGACATGATAGATTTTGACCAGATGTATTGTATATTCACTTATAAGATGATTTTTTCACATAGTTTATTTACACTGTGTTATTTAGAGGGTTGCACGTTTATCGTAAATTCTTTATGTTCCTCAGTGTTCGATTTTTAACAATGAGTTTATTTTAAGATGTATCCACAGTATATATTGTACGTATACATATATATATATATATATATATATATATATATATATGTGTGTGTGTTTTTTATATATAAAGTTGAAAAGCAACATAACAATAATTACGTGAGAAACTAAGGTTTTTAAACTTTTATAGGATTGTTATGTAATAAATATTTTTATATGTTGGTAGAAGTATACATTTATATTTAATTAATGAGATAATTGTCTTAATTGGTTTTAATTGATTAACAGATGTGCATTATATAATGAGTATTTGTGTTATGTTGAGTTGTCTGAAGAAGTTGAGGCATTTGCATCGACAAAAGCACTTACAATAAAAGGTGTGGAGTGTTAACAGCCAGCTCGCCTTTTTTGTTATTTTTCTAGTTTGTTGAAGTTTTAAGTTTTATACTTATTCTTACATACCGCATGCTTCTCACATTTTGCCCAATCACTTGGTATGGGTCCTCACATTCAAGGCCCTCTCCTCTGCAGCTGTGGAAAGATGGAAAAAGAAAAAAGCATTATGAATGCCAGTTTTTACCATTTTAGCTTGAATATTTACAAGTGCTAAATGAAATTCTTATATACACATTTCTGGGGTGCTCCCTGTCTGACACTCCCTGATCCAATGATCAAAGATATCCCATTTCTTCCATTGGAGGTTGTTAAAATGGTGCTGACATTGTTTCCCAGTTCATGGGATACCAATTGCACTGAACAGAGCCATTGAAAAACTAAACCAGGCTTCAGATTTGTATTGGGAGCTGGTATAGTTTTATTGCATGAGGTGGGGCCCATGATCCTTAACCAGGAGCCCAGTAAAGACTTTGGACTCCTGGACACCCCAGCATTGTGGTCTGAATCACACACGCTCTCCTACACCTGACATATCTGCACAAGTTCAAGCTCAATATCTAATGTGCAATTCCTGCCAATTCACCTTTGAATATCATGTTTTCCCACCAATTGTGCTTACTGAGAGTGCACACTGTCTGCATTTGATACATTTGAAAATGCTGCTTGCCACTTACCATCACACAAACATGCAAAAACCAAGTGCATTGGTTTGTGAGATGATAAGCGGCATGCATCTTTTTCAAATCTATGAGAAAATAACTTTCAACCAATGCAATTCCACTGTTATTTCATTAGACTACCATTTTATTTGTATAAGCTGCAATATCACAGCAGTCTAAGTTAAGTTTTCATACCCTGGACCAGAACCCAGGGCCATCTGCACTCTAGTCCAGCACTCAATACATGTCACCACAGGATAGTTACATGAGGTTATGTATTTTTGTATTCATTGTTAACTTGATGGTATGAGCATAGCGCAGCCCCAATTTCCAGGTTTGTGCAATGCCCAGAGTTGCTCAGCAATAGTAATTGAAAGCATCCACTTTTAATTTTTGGATGTCTGGGTTATGTCTGATACGTGGGTGGTGCTGCTGCACAAAAAAGGTAAGCATAGCCAAATTATGCAGCACATCATGCAAACATGGCAAAAAAAGGAGAAAACCAAAGTATACAAATATAACTAGTTCTGGCATTTTTCCAGAACATTACTCATGGCTTTGGCCACATGTCTTGCTCTAGCACATTGAGAGGATTGGTTACATGTCTAACAGTGATTACTGTTCATTTATGTGTGGGTGGCTGTACCTCTCAACTGTACAGAGTTTTGCAGAATATCCAGAGTTTTGGCTGATAATTTTGCTGTGTTCTTTATACATTTTTTTTTTAATCATTCGGGATGGAAGTCATTTAATAATGACAGATGTTTCTGTTTTGGACTTCATATCCTTCAGAAAACGCATGCTAATGCATAAACTTTTATTCTGTCAACGTTTTATGTTTATAAGGAAATACATCCCTATGTCCCTATTTTTCAGTTTTTGCTCCACTTTATTTATGGCGTTGTACAGATTTCTTGCTCTAAGAGGTTGAGAGGTATGGGGGTAGACAGTCAGTGCTCTCCTGTACACAGATTCTTTATCTGTGTTGTTCTATGAAGTTTTGTGTCCAACACTACTGGAATACACCGCAAAACCTCACTAAGGTGCACCGCACATCATTAATATGCATTGCACATTGCCGAGAGCACATTATGGCCATTTACATGGATATACTGCATGTAGGCTCTACACAAAGTCTACACTGAGTTTATTGAAATTTGCAGATTGTCTTTCTTGATGGTGGTCCAGGTTGTCCACCTCTCCTCTACCTTCATATTTACATAATATATGTGGCAGATATATTTACCTTAGTTGCAATTATTGCAGATTGTCATGTATTATGTTGCTGACATGGTCAACATGTGCCAAATGTATGGCAATTTTACAGATGCAAGACATCTGCATGCAAGTCGCTGGATACTGCTTGCAATATATCCTTGTTCTCATACTCCTTATGTGTTAACCAATGTACATTGTTGAAATTTATATGTACAACCTGATATTTTTTAAGCTGCAGTGTTAGATTTATGTAAATATTCTTAACTGCCATTTATGTGTGTATGTGTATTGACATTGTTTTCATAGCCATTTCATTTAGACTGCTAACAGACATACATAAACACCTACACCTCTTTGTTGCCTTTGACAAGGCATATGTGTATCACATATATGCATTCCGTTACACATTTGTTTGGGTTGTATACACCTACGTATTTATTTAACAGCCATTTTGCTGCTTTGCTGCAATACTGCTATTTTGCACTGTGCTCAGTTGTTTGCCTTTCACATGAATGGTTGGAGATTCTGTCCTCTGCTGGAGTTATTAGCATTCCTAGATCTGCATTTGCTCATCTGATGTTGCTTGGCTTACACTTGCACTGCTGAGAGACTGCTTGGGTGTGTTAATTTATCACGTGTGTACTGTGATCCTTATTTATTACCCCCCATTACACATCTACCATTGGTCATACACCCCCATGCATGACTGCCAGCACAGTTTGCAACATGTCATAATATATTAGTGCATTGCTAGATATGTTTTTCTGCATTTCATCCTGGCAGGTATGCATCCCCTCCTTGTTTGACAACTTTCCATTATGTAGTGTGCCATCTGTGTAACTTACCTGTCCTTACTGGGTTTTTTCCCCCAACCTTTGCATGCCATGTGTTGTGATATTTGTTCTGTGTGTATACCTGCTATGATGACCTTTTTTTCTCTTTCCACATCTTTACCTTTTCTAAAAAATTGGGCCCTATTCCCACCAAAGCAAACATTGTCCATGCCCCTATAACTTTCCCTCAGATTTTCCTATTCCAGCATGCCTCTTGTGTGTCCCTCTTCTTCACCCATACCCCATATTTTCTTTTCTATCTCCCAATTATCTTGGGTGTGGGCATTACCTGTGCTCCCCACATAAGTCCTGCACCTATTGTTACCTAGTGTTAGCTTTGGCGATGTGGCCATGATTGCACTTCACCTTTATTAATTATTTTATTGGAACATTTACAGATTCCATCAGAATCTATAAGTGATAACTATTATATTTTAATAAATAGCATACTTATGGTGATATTCCATAGCTGTCTTTAAGCTTACTGAAGAGATTCTATTATAGATATGTATTTATGACAGCCAGGCTGCTTGGATTGTGAGATTCTTTCCATAACTTTGTTAATGTACATCATGACTTCACTGCAATTTTTCATTAGTTATGTATTACTTGCTACAGTGCGTCATTACTACTGAGATACTACATTGTGTGAGCCCAAGTATTCAGATTCACTGTGGTATATTTACATATAACATCATTATCTGCAACTTTGCTGCTGATATCAGTGTAATGCACAAAATTGCTCAAACTGTACAGAATCCGACCCATGATATAATAGCTTTTTTAGGCCAACATAGATTTTGCAATTACTTGAGCTTTTGAGCTAGCATGAGCCCTTCATCAAGAGTTATTTAGTTACTGATGTTAGATACGGTGCTCAAATATCCACTTGTACTTAAAAGTGGAAGTATATAATTTATTTACAATTGGCTTAAAACAGAAAACTTGAAACATGCTAATGTGGGAAAAAATGCAGCTCGGACTACACCTCTGAGACAGACACTGTGTGTGTGTGTGTGTGTGTGTGTGTGTGTGTGTGTGTGTGTGTGTGTGTGTGTGTGTGTGTGTGTGTGTGTATATACACACACACACACACACACATGTATGTGTGTTTGTTTATGGTTTGATATATCTGTTTGTGTAGGTATAATATAGATAGATAGATAGATAGATAGATAGATAGATAGATAGATAGATAGATAGATAGATAGATAGATATATAAGGAAAACTTTAGTTCACCAAGAATTCAGAATATTAAACATTTTTCACACTGGTACAAGTAATTGAATAAGCAGATGATTGAGGTGCACTGGCATTACTTTGTACAAAATCAGGGTACAGTGGAGATTGTGAATTTGCCCTTTAGCTCCAGCTGTCTGATGCTGGTATACATAAGTAGCAGGAAGTAAGCGTGCAAAAATAGTGGTGTTTTGTGTATGTTTATATATATATATATGTGTGTGTGTGTGTGTGTGTGTGTGTGTGTGTGTGTGTGTGTGTGTGTGTGTGTGTGTGTGTGTGTGTGTGTTTGTGTGCGTGTGTATATTTTATATATATATATATATATATATATACATATATAATATATACACACACAGATAGAGAGATACACATTCATATATGTGTATGTATATACCCATATGTTTTAACAAACCCATAATGCATGTGCACGCAGACACACATACACACTCACATATAAACACATGTCCTCTCTCTCTCTCTCTCTCTCTCTCTCTTATTTAAATGTGTATAGTTTTACCTCCGTTAGGCCTGCAGCAAGTGCTTTAGCTGCAAACAGTGATAGGAATGGGATTAGGGCCAGAGAATGTTTTATCATCCTACGTATTTAATGCCAGTATGCTGGTGGCCTGCCCATGGTGTCATTATAATTGATTAAATGTTTGGAGATCACTGTAGATAGTTTCTATATGTGCTTGAATCTTGTTGGTCTGCTGTTAATCAAAATGAAATGGAAACTACTGTCATTTTATAACTCAAAATCCAAGATCATGTGCAGGAAGAAAATTCATCTCAAAGCAGAACAGTCACTTACCTTCAAGGAATGTCGGGTTAGATGCATTGCAGTTATGAGGAAATAACTCTAAGACTGTCACAGTCATTATTTAAAAAAATGTAGCCCTTGCAAGATCCACTGTAATATAAAAGATCATTTTTACTCAGTGAAATGCCCTTACCTGACATGCTTTTCCAATTGCATCAGTATAAGTACTTTTTTGTGTTTTCCCAAATGGTAAATATCTTATCTGATTTCAATGATCACAAAAAAATTACAGCTGATAAACAGATTAAGTTTCTCACCAGTAAACTAGACAAAAAGAACTGTTCATCCACTATACTAGTCTTGAAACAATCTGCCCTGCAACGTTTGTATATTTCGAATATTATAAATCAACTTAAAATCTTCTATCTAACCAAGAAAGAATTTTCTTTTTATTCTTCTCTACACAACTCTTTTCTGATGTGCAGATTTCATTTTAGTGTCGAGTCATATAATGTTAAAGACTAAAGAAATAACAAAGTTTCTCTCACCATTCTATTCAAATGAATAAAAATGAACAGAGACAGTACAAAGGTAATCATAAATTATTTGGGGTATCCAAAAGATTATATAATCTTATGTTCTGGACATAAATACCCCAAATATAAATTCTGCTATGTTATGGTACCATGGGTAGTGTTGTCACCTCATGGCAAAATGTTCTCTGGTTCAATTCTTGGTTTGGGTACCTTCTGTGTGGACTCTACATCTCCTCCCTATGCATTGTCTCTGCCACATTCCAAAAACATGCAGTAGGTGGACTGGGTACTATTGACCATATGTGTGTGTGTGTGTGTGTGTGTGTGTGTGTGTGTGTGTGTGTGTGTGTGTGTGTGTGTGTGTGTAGCAGAAAAAACTGTTACAGGGCTAGCAGTTCAGTGGTGTGAATATTGGCTCTAGATGATTGCCACTGATGATGTGATACACTGACCCCATGTGCTAAACTGGGAGAAAAGGGTTGTGGAATGACAGGTGCATAATACATGCAGCTTTTATGGTGTCATTACATGGAACACAAACTACAACACCTTCTTGTGAAACCAGAATGAAAAGAATATAAAACAATCTCAAAACATACAACCATAGCTGGCGTTAGCACCCACCAAACCTGTGGCTTTGGGGAACTAACAATTATTTACTTGCAAACAAGGTCCATTACATGTATATGAGGGTTTCTCCTTCTCCTCTTTGACTATCTTCTTGACATTCACATGGCAGTGTGATGTCACCACATGACCGGGCACCACCAAAATGGTGCAAACTTACTTTGTTTCTTTTTTTTTTTTTTTTACACTTACCTGTAAGCTGCACTCAATCAGGTTCACTTCAGTGAAACAAGTGGTCTGATTGGCTGCAGCAGCCAGAGAAGTGTTTTTATTATGCAGAAGTGATGAAACAAGGACATGATTGGTCTTTGTAAAGCACTTCCTGTGTCAATTGCTTTTAAAAAGGCACGAGTGTAGCAAGCATTACTTCTCTCTTTGATTTTCAAGAGAGAAGCTTGATTGGCTCTAATAAGTGGATCATTTGTTTGGCTTACTGGTGTGAGGATGGACAGAGGATACTAAGCTTTCCAGCATCGATCATGGGACAAGCAAATGAGCTGTATTTTCAGCTGCCCTTCTAAGGGCAATTTATATAAGTTCTGAAAAACTGTCATTTTCAGGGCAAATTAAAAGGACTGAACTGGTCTTGTCTGTGTGAAGGGGAATCAAGCAGCAAATCAGTCTACAATCATGAAGAGGGAGCAGAGGATTAGAGTATCAGCCTTCTATCAACTGCTGAAAAGGTAAGTTATTGTTTTTTTTTAACATTATTTTTAGGAGGGTTGAGGAAACCAAAGGAAATGATTGTATTATTTTTGTACAGAGTTATTTTGCTAAGGGGATTCAGGGGGGCGTGGTTGTGTGGTTTAAACAGTTTTTTCTTACCTTTGTCCAGAATTCTTCTGCTAAAAGATTGAGGAAGGAATCCTTGTCTGTAATAATTCATGTCCAGATTTGTGTAGTCCTTTAGTCATTCTTGCATGACAGTGTTCATTAATTTATTTTTGCTTTGTCTACAATTGTGCTGAAAGATTGGTAGTGGGGGTAGTGGCATTGAGAATGTTGCTGAATGTACAGATGTTGTTTTAATGTATACCAATGCAAACCCTGTTATGCTAGTATTGTTTTGTGTATACTGGCAATGATGCTATGCCTTTGTTCTATGATAATTTTTGGCTTTGTCCAGAATTATTGTGCTGAGAGGTTGGAAGGGGGTTAGGGGCTGTGAGAATGTTACACAATATTTAGATGTTTGCTTGTTATTTTTTTATCTGTTTCTCATTTAAAAATGTGGGGTCACACAATGCAGGCTACTGTAAAATCTGTTATCCCAGTATCTTTAATAGTTCATAAGCACATTGTTTTAAATCCCTAATGTTACATCCTTGCCTTATTTTGTCTGGAGTTAAAAAGGCTCTATGGAGAAATTTCCAGGTAAAATTGTTCCAATACTGAACCCAAGATGTGGATTTAAAAGATGATACAATTTAACTTTCTCCATCTGGGTATAATTAGGAGAGAGACCTTTAGTTATAAAATTCCAGTGTTATGAAGTTAAAGTAGTCCTATATTTTATTAGAATACCATATAATTTGGAAGTGATGTTATCAGTTTTAAAATTGTTATGCAGTACTTCACATATATAAAATATTAAAGAGGTTTGATCTAGAAAAGTTGAGCTTTTAATAATTCTGCAAAGGTCTTGCATGTAGGTTAAGTTAGTATGCTTTGTAATAATAACCAGTCCTGTGATGACAAACCATGTTCTTTAATAAGTTGCTGAGTATCTAATATGTGTAGATATTTTATACAGTGTTGCCAGCAATTAAAATTCTTAACTTCCCGTGTATTAAAAATGTTGAAATTAAATTTATCTGGAAAATTCTTTGTGATTTTGAAAGGTATTTATAAATCAAACCAGATTTTAATATCTACATTAGAATTAATAAGTTTGCAAAAGCTGTTGAAGATGTGGTTTAAAGAATTTAGCTTTATAGGTTGGTTATATTATACTGTACAATATAGTAAAGGAGATGCCAAAATTTATTAGAAAAAAATACTTAAAGGGAATAACAAAGTATGTAGGGATTTCCATTTGGATCAATCCAATTTATGAGATCCTTAAATAACGACGTTCTAATGTATGTGTCATTCACCCGGATTCTCAAAAGCTCAGACGGAGTGCAAGATCGGAGGAGCAAGTGCAGGAGCTCAAGCAGGCAATATGTCTGCCGTGCAATCCAGGAACATCCTGCAGGGGCATGCACGAGCGGTCCTGCACTAATCATGCACGGACTAATCCCTGGTATGCAAATCACCCCATTTGCAGGTGAAATCCATGCAAATGAGGTGATTTTGCAATCTAGGAAGCTTGCAACAGTCCGTCCAAGACTAGTGCTATCTGCAGAAATGTACTCGGGTTAGTAACCGATTACATTTCTGCAAAACCCAAAATGGAGCTATGACAGCTCTGAATAAAGGCTGCATATCAAGCAGTAAGCATGCCAATGGCCAAGTATAAGGCCATTGGCATTGCAAACAAAACAAAAAAATAAAAGAACAACTTTGGTTTTTTTAGCCTGTCTCAGCTGTTTAAGCGTAGGGCAGCGGGGCGAAACGGGATCGGGGGAAAATAATAAAATAAACCTAAAATAAGCATTCTAACTAAAATCAGTGTTCTGCCATGCAAGTCAATGGCAGGCAGAAGACAATGTGGCCATTGAGTAGTGGTTACTAAGGGGAGGCTCAATGTGAGACATGTAACTATGCATTAGCAGGCAATCCTATGCAAATGAGGAGAAGGATACTGAATCCCAGTTTTCTCCAGCATGTGAGGCCGGTCCCAACAGTGTAAAAGTATGAATAGCTTGGTGCAAGCCTAGGAGTTAGGTGACATCATGGGTGTGTGTGTGTGTCAGGCATACTGTAAGCAGATTGGAGCCCTGTGGCTCGGGTGTGCTCCTAGCTTAGCACAGCTAATCTAAGGGGTGTGTCTAAACCGGCCTCGCACTCTTTACAAAGCTTAAGTGGGTGTGCGCACTGTACACTGGGTTTTACAGGAAGAAGAAAGAAGTTAAACCAGGAAATAGAAGCAATGTGCAGATCTGAGCACTCTGTTTGCACGGCACACACACGGGCTTAAACAGGGAGGCAATGGGAAGGGAAAACAGCAGTAGGAAGGTAATCAAGGAGAGCTAGCATAGCTGCCAGGTGAAATGTATCAGAATCAGCCAATTACACAGGCAGCAGACCAGCCCAGCCCAGAACACTACTATAAACTAAGCACACACCTTCCCCACTGGTTTTTCTCACACTCTACACCACCAATGTATACAAGCGGGGAAATTTTAACAAACGAACCTACAAAATGAGAAGGGCTGCAGCAGGCAACATAGAACAACAAGTGCAAGAGGCTGAGGGTGGTGAGGATGTGAATGCTGCCGAACAACCCACAGTGAGGAGACTGATAAGAGTGCACAGACCCAGGGTAATCTACCAGGGCTACATGAGCTGGAGATAGTGGAGCGCTATAGGATGGACAGAGACCTCCTACAGCAAATTGTTGAGCTGTGCCGGCCACACTTAACACACCAATCTGACCAAGGGGAATCCATCCCAGTGGATACCAAGGTATGTGTAGGCCTAGGTATACTAGCCACAGGTACCTCCTAAAGCAACACTGGGGATATCATGGGGATCTCACAGGCATCAGCATCCAGAGTATCCCACCAGTTCCTGGATGCCATGTCAGCACATGCCAGTGAGCATGTATATTTCCTCAACACCCGTGAGGTGTTGACCAGCAATATGCTTCTCTTCCACCAAATAGCAGAATACCCTGGGGTAGTGGGTGCTATAGACCGCATGCACATATGCATCAAAGCAACACCTGGTGAGCAGGGTAGGGCCTACATCAATCGCAGGGGCATCCCCTCCAACAACTGCCAGGTTGCATGTGATGCCCAGGGCATTATAATGAATGTGTGTGCTGGCTGCCCTGGAAGCTATGACAGTTCCCACATGTGGCATCTGACTCAGCTGTACTAGAGATTTGCCAATGGGGACATCCCCTATGGTCACCTAGTGGGGGATGCTAGGTACACACTGGAGCCATAGCTGATGACACCCATCAGAAATGCACACACACCTGAACAACAATGCAATAATGAGGCACACGCACAGGCCAGACATATAATAGAGAGTGTGTTTGGGATGCTCAGGTCACGGTTCAGGTGTCTGGACACATCCATTGGAGCCTTGCAGTATTCACCAGCTACATGTACCCAAATTGTTATGGTATGTGCTATGCTACACAATATGATCCTGCAGAAACAGCTGCAGCAGGAACAGCATGGGGCAGGGCCACACAGCCCCCCACCAATGCCAAGGCCTGCACAGGCACAGAGTGATCCGGAGGAGGAACAACCTGCGCCTGCCCCAGTAGGCATAAGGAGGTGTGCCCAGTATGCCCTGGCCTTGGCAAAGCACATGCACTGACACAGAAGGGACCCAGGGAATGACACCTCTCTCTGACTCGCACATACAGTAAAAGGGATGCCAAACATGGCACTACCTGTGCTCAACCATATATAGGGAGTGTACTACTAATTGCACCCAACATAGGCATCCCTCCAGCACCATCTGCAAGTCTGGCACACCCTCAAGGTAAGTCAATCAACCTACCAATTGCCAAATGGAGTAGAATGCATCATTACCTGTAGCTATGGCATGGATGTAAGCATGCAAGGGAATTGGGTGGCTGAATGTTATGGGCAGCAGACAGTATACACCCATTGTGGCACCATGGCATCTGTAACACATACTGGAGTCACCATAGTAACCAGTACTACACAGGGTGACAAAACCCACTGCAGGAAATGTGCTGAGCGACATCTGTGTCCATATGACCCACACATGCCAGTCAGGATGGTTCACATACCCAACAACAGTCTCAGCCAGCAGGACAGGTGTAGACAAACCCAAACAGAGCCTGTGCCATGGCCCCTGAATGATGGCTATGTTTAACATCCCCCTCAGGCCTACACAGACAGACCACAGCAGGGCAGGCAGTGGGATGTTAGTTCAGAAGCGTAGGAAGTCAGACAGTAATATGTAGGGCAACCAAAGCCACAATCTGTAGTACACGGGTATGCCTCTAGTCAGCATGATAGTTAGTAATACAGAATGAAATGGAGTACCTGACATACCAGTACAGTCATAGCAAATGTGTACAAGTGTCACGTGTGCCCCTACATCCTACATAGTAATGCAATAATAGTCAGGTGTGCCCCCCAACCCTGTGTAGAAATGTAGAAATAGTCATGTGTGCCCCCCATCCTACATAGTAATGTAATAACAGTCAGGTGAGCCCCCCAATCCTGTGTAGAAATGTAGTAATAGTCAGGTCTGCCTCCCTTCCTATATAGTAATGTAATAACAGTCAGGTCCCCCCCCCATTCCTGTGTAGAAATGTAGAAACAGTCAGGTGTGCCCCCCCCCCATGCAGAAATGTAGTAACAGTCAAAGCCAAATGATCGATGGATACCCTGCAGAGACAGCATGCTACCTGTCGGTGTACAACGAAAAGGTCAGTGCAGCACAAACTACCTGAACACGATCCACACATTCAGTACAGACGGCCACACTGGGCATGCTCACACACTTAAAGAAATGAAGGCAATGTCAGTCAACAACATACTGACAGGTCATACTGGGCATGCTCACACACTTAAACACATGAAGGCCATGTCTGCAAACACCAGTGGACCAGACATATCTGGCAGTTGCAGTTGTTAGTGCAGACACTCATCAGTATGCACCACTCATGCCTTGCACACACAGTGGATAGGAATACAGACATATATGAAATGACAGCACACTATAATAAGCCAAAGGTAGATGTACATAGATGTGTGGAAGAGGGTGACTGTGACAAGGAGCCATCCAGGCCTGTCCCACCCAGCACACAGCCAAAGGGCCCCAAACACATGAGGTGCAGATGTCACTCACTGCAGATACTAGCCACCAGTATCTGTCAGCATTACAGACTATGTGGTGCACATGCCAGCTGTGCAACATGACTGTTCAAGGAAGTAGTTATCTAGCAGCTGTATACACATACCTGTGAAATATGACTCTGTGTGTACCCCCATGTGGCGTGTAAACCCCTAGATGAATGGGTTATGGCCCATGCACACACACTGCCCTCCCCATAGCCCTACTATGACAAGCCTACTGAGGTCATCCAATGTGAAATACATCTTTGGGAGAATTGTAGCCCAGTAATCTCTGTGGTGCATCCCATAACTGCGTACTGCTATAGTGTGATAAACTAGTTAGGTATGAGTTCTAACCCCAGACTTGGCAACTGTATGTGTGTGTGTGTGTGTTTGTGTGCATGTCTGTCTGTCTCTGACTGTGTAGAGAGCAATGCTTTTTAGGGTAGTCACACTCCCTACAATTCATATACTTAACTTTGGCAAGGCTGCTGATGTCACCCACCTAGAAATACACCTCTGGGAAGGTTGTAGCCCAGTAATCTCTGTAGTGCATCCTGAAACTGCTATAGTGTAATAAAGTAGTTAGGTAGGTGTTCTAATCCCAGACATGGCAAGTGTGTGTGGGTATGTCTGTCTGACCCTGTCTGTGTAGAGAACAATGCTTTTTAGGGTACTCACACTCTTTACAATTCATATATTCAACTTTGGCAAGGCTGCTGATGTCATCCACCTAGAAATACACCTCTGGGAAGGTTGTAGCCCACTAATATCCATAGTGCATCCTGCAACTACGTACTGCTGTAGTGTGATAAAGTAGTTAGGTTAGTATTCTAATCCCAGACATAGCAAGTGTGTGTCTGTCTGACCCTGTCTTTGTAGACAGCAATGATTTTTAGGGTACTCACACTCCTTACAATTCATATACTCAAATTTGGCAAGGCTGCTGATGTCACCCACCTAGAAATACACCTCTGGGAAGATTGTAGCCCAGTAATCTCAGTAGCACGTGCCATAACTGCATACTGCTGTAGTGTGATTTAGAACTGTGGTAGGGTTCCATCCCCACCCATGGCAGTTCTGGATGTTTTGTGTGTGTTTCAGTGTCTGTGTAGAGAGCAATGCATTATAGGCTAGTCACACTCACTACAATTTGAATGGCCTACTTTGGCAATCCTGCTGATGTCATCCAATGTAATATACACCTTTGGGGAAGAAGTACTCCAGTAATCACTTTGATGGATACTATAACTGCATAGTGCTGTAGTGTAATAAACTAGTTAGGTAGTGGTTCTACTCCCAGACATGACAGGTGTATGTGCGTGTGTGTGGGTGTGTGTGTGTTTGTAACTTGTATCCTGTGTGGAGGTGGGTGTGAGTGTGTAACACCTGTGGCCAATGTGGCGCGGGATTTGCATATTTCTTATATGGTGGCCCTACTATATATCACAATGTCCACTGTACAGGGATAACAGATATGAAATAGCTGAAAGGCTGGGGTGCAAAACCGTACTCATACATGTGACATCAAGGCTAGGCAATCACAGTTAGCAATGCCAGTATTACCCAGAGCACGCTCTCAACCCATGTCTCATACACACACACATGCCTAGGCAATAGCCAATATGTGGGTAGTACACTGCATATTGGTCACTGACAGTAACTATGGGGTGATAGCTGTGGGCTACAGAGGGCATGGCACCCTGTCCATCTGTCCAATATGCATGTACATGCAGACAGTGCACCTTCCCCATGTTCCCCCTGGACACCTGCAACACCTGTGGTGCCATCACATGTGACCCACAATGAACATACCATGCCTGACAACATGCCCTGTATTGACAGATGCCACTGACACCACGGAATGCTGTCAGCATGCTATCAATGTAGGTGCAGGGTAAACCTGCTGCCCATTACCAGTTCCCACCACAGGTGGGAAAGACTGGCACATCTAATGATAATCTGTGGGCAGACACCCCAAGTACAGTTCCACATATCACTGTGCATGCATGTGGGATGTGTGCACATCCCAGACACCATCCATGTCATGGACTAAGGAACACATACATGGCAAGCAATGAACAGCACTGGCCACACAATAGTCATCCAGGTGGCTGTATGGGGGATCCAATACCCACCTGTGTAGGCAAATGCAGACACTACAGTCCTGAGCCATAACGTAGACCATTGTCATGTGGCCTGATGCCAAGGTATACCCATCACCTAGCCTTGTACAGCTGTATGGCACAGTCGACCACCACACACCCATGCAGACATGCTCCCCTGCATGTCAGTACTGGCACCCTGTGTGTTTGTGTGTGTGTTGTATGATGCATATGTTCACATCCACACTCCCTACAACCCCATGGGCATACTGAAGCATGCTGTCTGATGTCAGACACCTCCCCATATCCTTTGCCCATACAACCCCCGTATGACCCATGTGGTGCATGTGATACCTGCACAGTGATGTGTTGTGGCAATCCCAATACTGATAAGTTGTACTCCTCTCCCTGACAAGTGTGTCAATGTGTGTGTGTCCCTATGAGAGTGTGGCTGTGTTGATGCTGGCACCTGTTCATGTGGACAGGCACATGTACATCACCTACTGTATAGCTACTGTATCCCTGTTGCAGATGTCAGTCACCATCACATATATGTTCTGAGGGCTCCCCAACAGGTAACCCATGTGGTGCATCCAATAACTGCATAGAACTGTGATAGCACTACATAGTTATCAGGAGTTTGATACCCTGTGCTGGTAGGTGTGTGACACAAGCATGCTTAGGTTTTACTCACCCACTCCTCCGTGACTTGTCTTTGCCTCTGTCTGCCTCACCCACTCCCTCTCTGGTGGATGTGGAGACCTACACCTGCTTTGCTTGGCAGCAGTATGTGTATTTTAAGTGATGCTCATGATCAGCTGATGGCCTCTGCATGATTTGCAACCCTCCCCTAGCTGATTGCATGTGGAACAGCTGTGGTAATATTCCCATAGCCAATTGCAAGGAAACACACTCCAATATCTAGGAACATCATGTTGGTGTTGGCCCTTTTCATTCACTGTGAGCAGGAACTAGATCTGTTGTTTGGCAAACAGCATCTCAGATGGATTGGGGATTTACCTCTAACAACATACACTGTGGAAAGAGGGCAACATACAGGAGGGGGATGTGCTTGACCTGACTAGAGACTGTAAATGCTGCTATACTGCATTTGGAGTACTGTTGGTTTAACAGTGTGTGTGTGGATATGACTGTCCTACATGTCTCAATACCTGCCATGTCAGTTCCATGTTTATGAGGAATCCCCATCTGCAGGATCATCTGCAGACAGGGCAATGGGTTGTGCCTTTGGTTTCATGTGTTACCCACGGAGCATCTATATGTGGACTGCAGAAGGTAGTGTGAGGATTGCAGTCTGTAGATGGTGAAAGCCGTGACAGTTACTGGCTTCATATCCCTCATAGGACATATGTTGCAACAAACCCTGTTACAACAGTAAATGTATGAGGTTATCACAGCAACATGTCATTATTGGCCCTGTGTATGTGCTTCCAGCCACAACTCTGTCAACCTGTGTATATATGTCATGCATGAAATGGTGCATATGTGCTGTATACCATAATTAGTGTCATCATACCTGATAACAAGCCAGTGAGATATCGGACTGCTACACATGTTATGTACAGTAGGGGTTATATTTGATGTCATAACCTGGACATTCTGTGGATGTTTGTACAGTACTGAGGTCTGTGTACTTATGGTGAATGTCGACAGTGTGTGTATTGTTAATATGTACTTTAGCCTGTGTACAGAGTGTGGTAGATGTCATTGTTCTAGGTCCCATCCTATCTGATGTTACATGCTGCTCCACTGTATGGTACCGTATTGGCATACATGTTTGTAGGGCCATACACACACATGTCCCATACCACAGACAGCCATCAGACCAAACTGTGTAGCAGCCCAGTATATGTAGGGTCAGTCTGTGAGTGACACATATGAGGATGGTGTCGAACAGATAGTCCATATACTGTAATGTTATGCTTGCTTAACATATGTGGTTGTGTTCACATTGGTTGTAGTTATGTACTTTCACACAGATGTATCTTACCCTGTGCTGTGACATGGCTGTAGAGCCTAATATATATATATATATATATATATATATATATATATATATATATATATATATATATATATATATATATATATATATATGCAGATACATGTGCCTTCCCCCATAGGAGATGTAGGCCAGTGTTGAGCCAGTCTGCCTGTAGCCTGCACAGTCCATTGTTACATGCCTAGCAGCTTAGTGTACTTACCCAGTGAGATGTCATGTGCGGATACTTGCCAGATGTACTGCTGCCGGGCGTCCCTTAACAGTCATGTATGTCAGACAGAGCAGTGGTATGCTGTATAGATGTATGTCAATATCTAGTGGGTAGTATGTGGCCATGGCACTCCTGTACCAGCAGTTATTATGTATCAGGCCAGACAGGGGTGTGTGACTGCATAACCTATGGTGGCAAATGTATTGCAGTCGTTATGTGTTATACTCATCTACATGCTGCCTGCATCCATATTGTCAGGCATGGTACACATGTTTAGCACTAAGGGGTTATGTGTATACCTCTGGACTGTACAGAGTGTGTCAGAATGTCCACATATATTGGCCAATATCTCTGCGGCAGTCCACAAGGGCATTACATCTAGCAGCGATACTTTACTATGATGTCCTTAGGATGTCTGTCAGTAGCCAATGGCACACATGTTATAAGCAGATGTGATCTCCAACACACACCATATCTGTGAAGACAATCCCAATGACAGTAGCAATAGTCTACTGATATACCTGCTATACATACCTGACATCCACTTGCACTACAACTGTGGGACTATAGAGGCTGGGGTAGGGCTACACTCCATGTCCAGGACATATGGTGGAAATATATGTACATATTATTATCCAGATAGCCATATATACATGATTACACGTGTGGTACTTGCAATTACCACTGTCATGGCAACTTCCTACTCTTAACCCCTACATCATGTGGGCAAGGTCCCTTTACATTTCCTGTGTGATGGACATCCTTCCTGTGTGTGGGCATCAGTGTTACAGACAGCAGGTAGCAATACCTCTTACAGGAGAACCGGCACACTCAGAGCAGCTACATAATTGTAGGAGGTTCAGGAACTACAGACAGAGTGTGAGTAGAGTTGTGTTATGCTTTGTATAGTACTGGTGTTACAGGGTATGTGTGTACATACTAGTTTACCTTGGAATGCAGTCTGTCTGCATAGCTCTCAACTGTGGGCCTAACCTCTTGGTGGCCAGAGGTGTGCTTATCATGTGTTGTCTGTCCTCCACACAGGTCCTGTGTCAGATATTTCACTGGCACTGTGTGTGTTAAGTGCTATCAGTACATGGCTACATACATTTCTGTTTCTAACCCCAATTCCCTGACTAAGGGTATGTTGCAGACTATCCTGTAACACCAGCAACTTGCTTAGTGTATGCCAACAGTTTTCCACATTTGTGCCTGTGTTCCAGCTTCTGTCCTCCACCTACATAACAAGCTTTGCACATATGACATGCTGTCGGGGGTTGCTTTGTAGGGAGCTGTGAGTATATCACACTGCCATTGCTGCCATCAGTCCACTACTGTTGTATCCCCTACACATACGGTGGGTCTGGGGCCATATATGTGTGGGCATCACCTACACAATGCATGTGTGCCCTGGTCTATATTGGAAGACTGAAGACGCATTCTTTCGAATGCATCTTGGTCAAACTTAAAAGGCAGAAAATGGAAAATATCGAAGCGGCTGTTAAGCAAATTTTTTCCCTGGGAAAGAATTTGCTTGGCCACTTCAGCACTTTGCCATTTTCAGCACTGTAGTGTGGTCTCTGAGTTGGTATATTTAAGTAGGGGTGGTGTAGGGGGCGCAGTCCCCTGCATCAGGGGTAATGTTTGAAATAAATTTTTATTTATTTATTTATTTTTGTTGGAACAGCGATTTTTTTCCCTTGGAAAAAAATCACTGTTCTGACATTTCGACATTGTAAGCTTTCGCTTACATAGGGTCGATCAAGTCACCGTTCGCTTTTTTAAGAATTCGGTGATTTAATATAGACCCATGTGCTCTTATGCACTCCAGTGGCCAGTGTATGTAACAGTGGTATATGGCCCTGTATTATTGAGTCTGGAGAGGGGAGCACCATAAATGACCTAGGCTATTACAAAATGTGGGGGTATCAGGGGTGAGCTGCCTTAAGGTATCTGGATTTACAGTACCATATACTTCACCTGTATTTACATTATTTACATAAATTTGAAAGCCTACTGCCTCCTGCCATACAGACTGTTCTATTTGTCAATGTGCTTGTGATGGTGTCAGTTATGCCTTGTTATGTAACAGTTACAACCCATTTGGTCACATGATGTATTTATCACCTAGTGATTTTGTACAGAGTGTAGATAGAGGCTGCTGAACTATACACCTGTATTACATACTGTTGATTGTTTGGTATCCTGTGGCCCAGTCTGTCCTCACTATTTGAATGGCTTGGCCTGGACAACAGTTGTGAACCTTTCCAGACTACTGTATTAGTATAACTGTTTCACAGTTGCATTACTCTGTTTATATGGATGTCAGTGTCTGAACAGCTGTATGACATGGTGTATAGAACTGTAATAGTACACAATTTAAAGATTTTCCATTTCTGCATACCTGTGTGTGGTGTTTTTTCCTATGACCTCTCTGTGGGTATTGTCACTTGTATGGGTGGCCCATACAGTGTCCAGTTGTTCAGGTGTTAACTGTAGGTATAGTGGCTGTTCCATATTGTGTGCACCTTCTACATATGTATCTTACTGTACATATATCTGTGTGTGTATGTGTAATCACATGTGTATATATATATATATATATATATATATATATATATATATATATATATATATATATTTATATATATATATATGTATATATATTTATATATCCATATATATATATATATATATATATATATATATATATATATATATACACATATATATCTGTATCTGCATGTCTGTGTATCTGTATCCTGGGGATGTTGATGGCTTCCACATTTTACATTTTCTATGGGAGGCAGACTGTACTGCATGATATGTTACCAATACCAGCCTGACATCATACAGGTGGGATGTAGTACTGTTAATATCTTGTGCCCATGTCGTGTCAGGTCTTGGTTATGGGATCTGCAACACCTGGTAGTGTATTGCAGGGTGATGTGTTTGGCTGTGGGGGTGGGATGCCTATTCAGGGTCTATGTTATATGTTCGAACGCTTAATTGTTCGAACCACTAATGATCGACTGTTAGTGATCGAACAATTAAATGTTCGAACATATAAAAATTAATATTTACAAAAAAAAAAAAAGAAAATGTAAAGGGTGTAAGCAGGGGGGCAAGCACCCCTGCACCACTTGCTTACACTCTTTAGTTTTTTTTTTGTTTAGTTTATTTTTTTTTTAAATTTTTTAAAATATTCGAACATTTAAATGTTCGATCACTAAAGGTCAATCTTTAGTGATTCGAACATTTAATCGTTCAAATATTTAACATAGACCTCCTATTTGTACAATAGTGTGTGGGGCCTCTCATCCCCATTAACGGTGCATGTGGACATATGTGTTTTTGTTAATCTGCCATTGCTATTATATATATGTCCGTATATACCTACATAGATATATATCTGCGTACACATGTGTAGCTTGCTGTGCATATGCAGACATATAGGTGTAGACACATATATGTGTCAATGTAGGCATTTGCATATATATAACTTCATATATATTAATATATATGTATATATTTTTAGACATATATATGCATATATCTACATATATAGATAGGTTGTATCTGTTTAGATATTAATATACTTACACACACATACATATAGATGTTGGTATACATTCTCTGTACTGTTGCATGCCTGGACTGGTTGATATGTTGCTGAAAACATCAGGGTTGTTTATATTAGGCATGGCTTAGTGGTAAATCACTTTGTCTATGGTGTGCAGGGTCCTGGGTTCAAGACTTGCAGAGGCTATTTATTTTGTTGCTGGGAAGAACACGAGCCGCTGGACAGACAGTGATTAAGGCACTTTTAAGCAGTTGTAAGTGGTTTGTGCGGGTTTGTGCATGTTTGCATGGAGGTAAGTACTGCTAACTTCCAGTCACAGCTTCTTACACTCAGTTAGTGTCTGCATTGCTTAACCAGTGTAGGCATTGCTTACCACCATGCAAATACACTTAAATACGCTTACTAGTGCTTACATATGCGTACTACTGATCTGTGCTTAAACCTGCTTACTAGTGCCTTATTCATTATGACCTTGATACTTCACATGTGCATTTCCTGCAGTACTCCAGTTCATAAATATATGTTTTTTTTTGTGGGTTTTGCAACATAAATATTGGTTATAATGTGCTTTGCCATGTAAAATAGACTGTGCTGCAGTGGGACTCGAACCAGGAATTCCTGCTCGTTAGGCGATTGCTCTGCCCACTACACTATTGTTGTGTTGCTTCATTTGCATATATCTTTCTTGTTATCCTCTTCAGCCTTTTAAGCTGCTATAAAGCTAGCTAAGCAATGGGCACACCCGTGCACCTACGGTTAGCTGTACTCAGATTTTAAAAAATAAATAAAAGGGTTTCTTCTTTTAATTTATATGTACTATTGCTGTTGTACACATAGGGACTGTTGGTGGGGACATGCGGGCACCTATGAGTGATCGCACTCATTTAACACTTTCTGCTATTCTACATTGCAGGGGCGTGTTTATTCTGAGAGCTCTGCTCTCAGACACGCCCCCTGCACTCATACACACTCCATGTAAGCCTAGGAGCTCGGGCAGTGCACCTTGTTAATATGCATGGTGTGCTGCCATCCTGCTCCTAAACTGGCACTTCCATGCAGGACTAAGCTAGTCCTGCACGGAAGATTAGTGAATCCGGGGGATTGTCTAGGAACTTTATACCACCCTGATCCCATGGCCTAATATGATGTAGATAAGCAATTTTATTCTTATTAGGATGCCATAAAAGTTTATTAATAATTTATGTATATCTTTAATGAATTTATTTCCAGGAGAAATATTAAAAGTTATGGCAATGTATAGAATATTTGGCAAAAGAGTAATTTTTATTAATTGTAACCTATCTCCAAAAGAAATGAACATATTATTCCATTTACTTATATGATTATTTATTAAAGATACAATATTTTTATAGTTGATTTCTATTGTCTTTTCTATAGTACTGCATAAGACCATGCCCAAATAATTCCAGGAATTTGTTCTCCAATGATGTTTTGATTATCAGACTGTTTTTTTTTAGCTTATTGTTAAGTATGATGTACTTAGATTTCTGTTTATTAAAATGAAGACTAGAAAGTCTTTGAAAATAATTTATTATAGAATCTAATTCATATAAAACTGTTTCTGAATTAGGTAAAGTAAGTAAAATGATATCAGCAAAAAGTGTTACTTTGGCATTATAATGATTATAGCTGTTCATACCTATAATCTTTGTGTTATTTTGTATCTGAGGTTTAAGGACTTCACTGGCAATTGAGAATAACATAGGAGATAGCGGGCAGCCTTGTTTAGTACCTTAGTTATGGGTACATATTCTGAAGTGAAAGTACCTACTTTGACATAAGCTAAGTTGTTCTTATAAATAGTTTTTAACATAGAAATGAAAGAGGAAAGAAATGTTAGTGAAGTCAATATTTCAAAAAGATAGTCCCAATTGACAGAACCAAAGGCCTTTTCTATATCTAAATTAACCAGTAAAGCTTCTACATTCTCACTATTTAAAAATTCAATGTGTGTAAGAATTCTTTTAATATTATCATGAATGTGTCTTTTGTAAATAAATCCTGATTGGTCATTGTTTATCATTTCAGAGAGTGGGATGTTCATTCTGTCAACAAATATGGACAGGAAGATCTTATAATCATTGTTTAAGAGGAAAATATGTCTAGAGGAACTACAGAGTTGTGGGTCTTTATTAGTTTTGAGAATAGGAATAATCAGTGAATATCTCCAGGATGGTGGAATAATATCATGAGTTTGTACTTCAATCAAAATGTAATGAAGTAAAGATTTAATAGTTGAAGGGGATAGTTTATAAATTTCTGTAATATGGCCATCTGCACCAGGGGCTTAATTAGGTATAAACTTCTTAACTTTTTTTTAACTTCATTTATAGACATTTGATTCTCAAGTTCTAAGTTTCTCAGGGATTGCCTCTAAATTAAGGGGAGATAGTTCTGTGTCAAGAGCATTACTTGTTAGATTATTAGAGTTATAGTGTTTGGTATAATGAAATCTAAATGCTTCAAGAATATCACCTATGGTTTGTTCCACCACTGGTTCATTGGAACCAGTGGTTTGTTGGAACCTTCTTGTAATATTTTCATAACATTATTTGACTTAGATTGAATTTTCAGTCTCACTGCTAAATTATGCATATGTTTTAGAGTTGAAGCAAAATAATTTAATTTCAGTCTTTCTAATGTCAAATTCATTTCATGTGTCAAAATATCTAAGTATTTCTTATTAAGTTCATCCATTTTCTTCTTATCATCTGACAATAGGTGTGTAGATCTGGACTTAATTGTTGAAAGTTCCAGTTGTATATTTGCTTCTTTAAGTCCAATTTGTTTATTTTATATTTATACCAGGTGACAGTTGTACCATAAATGTAGGCTTTTAGAGCATACCAGATCATTGTTATCTTAGTATCAGCAGTATAATTTACTTCCAAGAAGAACTGCAATTCTGTTAAAAGCCAAGGTTTAAAGTAATTCATTTTAGTTATATAGGCTGGTATTCTAGTTATGGAAGTTAGCTTAGTAAAATCAAGCTGTAGCTTAAGTATGAGACAATTATGGTAAGAAAGAGGACATGGGAGTACAGAAAAGAAATAGATGTTTAATTTTAAGTCTTTGGAAACTAGAATTCTATCTGTTCTTGCTTGGGTTTTAAATATATGATCTATATGAGAAAAACATAATGAGTTATTGTGCTTGGAATGGAATGTATCATATAAATTGAGGGATTCCATCCATATTTTAAAGTGTTTTGCTCTAGAAGTTAGTCTAAATGGATGACTGTTTGTGGTGTCAAAGCTATGCATAATGCAACCGAAATCTCATCCCAATATGAGATTGCTTTCATAAACACTAGTTATGAGATTGAAGTGACATTTTGCTGTTGTTACTCCTAATCCCAGAAACCAATAATGATTAACAAGTGTTCAAATTCTGATATTAAGCATACAAATAATAATGGCTAATAATCCTTCTGGATCTTCATATTTGTATATGATTTGCAGATTTAAAGCATTATTCTTCCATAGAATCATGACACCCATCCTCTTGGATTTATATGAGGAATGAACTAGTATTAAGCAACTATTAGGATTCCAAATATTTTTTCACTGGATTTAAAATGAGTTTCCTGTAAAACTACAACTTGTGATTTATTAACATTTAATTATCTTAACAAGTTTAACCTCTTCCTTGGACTGTTCAGACTATTAATGTTTAGAGAAGTTATAAATACAAACATAGGTGTATAAGACAGTATTTAGGAATATAAGCAATAATCTATTTTTTAATCCCATAACTCTTTCTAATAAATATAGTGTAATTGAAATGACATTAGCTATACTTGTAAAGTAAAGTTTCATGAATTCAGGCCCAGCTAAAAAGGAAATAAAAAAAAATTATATAAAACATATAATTAAAGAAAATAAGATTTTCCAAAATCAAACATGGAATTATTAAAATTCCCAGTTTGAGAGAAACATAGATTTGTCAGACTGCTTTCCTTAACCATCATAACCATGTCCAGCAGTTCTATTAAATCCTATAAGGGAGATAACATTAAAACAAGACAGGTGAGGAACAAAGGATCCAGACACAAACTTTTTAGCACTTTTGTTCTATTTAATTGCTACTAGAACTTCTTCAGAAATGTAATTAATCAACCACACTACACCATTTGAAAGGGTATACAGACAAATCACATGAATCAATTAACCAATACAATCAACAGATTTGTAGGTGTGTCAGTGATGTAACAAAATCCATTAAAACTTTCTTAAAGTGCTCATACTTAAATACACTTAATATAAACTTACATTTCATCTTGTACCATGAAAAATAACAATAAAAACAATAATAAATGATAACTAATAAAAATTATAAAATTCTAATATCTTCTCAACTGTAAAAAAATTTAATGTAAATAGTCTTATTTAGACCTGGTACCCGATCAATGGCCAGGTCTATTTGCCAGGAAGTCTCCTTACATTCTAGCAATGTTTTAAAAATTACTGCTAAACATATCACATGTAACACTGTCTAAAACAAAAACAGAAAATTTCTTAAACACCCTACAGAAGCCAGCATGCTTCATCAGTGCATTTAATTGATTCCTTTCTTAATAGCCAGTGAGTGTTTGTAAATCCTCTTGTTTAGAGGTCTAATAGTTTTTCCTATGTAAAATGCTTCACAGGAATCACAACAGGCAGTATAAATGACATTTTTACTAGTACAATTGTATCCTCCCCTAGCATAGACAACTGAGGCGGTTCCACCGGAAGGTGGTGCAGGACCTGTGGAGGAGGATGTTCCAGAGTGGGTCCCAGACATACTGGGGCCCAATACCATGGCTATATGGGGCAGGACAGGTGGATGTGATGGGATTGGCCTTCCCAAATGTGCTATGGTGTTGTGGATTTCCAATAGTTATCGGTTAGTCATACACAATACATTTCAATTTTAGTTATAACAGCATGCATGGGTGTTCCAATCAATCTAAAACAATAGATTTTGAAGCAGTTGCATAGCAAACAGAACACATGCATAAATGGAACAACAGTAAGCATTATAACAGCATGCTAGTTACATTGAAGGCAACAGGGCACCAATGATAGTATTTGAACAAGGTATGTTACTATACAAACAATTAAATATATGAACAATAATAGAACATGTCCCATCAAGTTTTGAGAACAACATACCCGTTAAATATGAATAATAATTATTGAAGCAGATAAGGGTGGGGGAGAAAAAGAAGTCCATTAACAACTGTATCAGCTTCTATTTTTCACAGAAGTACTGCCCAATACTCTACAGGTCTGCCCTCACTTTACATCTACTTATGCCCAATAGCTACTGTAGCACATACATACCTGTTAAAGTGTCAACCTGGAATGGTATGGGGCAAACCAGGACAACTTTGGATATATAACTAGAGGGGACTTGTACCTGTCAGGGTTACATATATGACAAAGAAGGGGTACCTTGCACTGATGCTGTGTGGGTGTGCTACTGGCATACTCTACCTAGATTCCTATCTGTGTCCATGGTTATTGGCAGCAGTGACCACTTGCCATGACAGCATGACACTTGAGAGACATGTATTGGGAAAAATGCTTGGTGGATGTAACTATCCTGTTGTAATTTGCAGGAATGGGGTTGGACAGTGGAACAGTTGTACACAATGTATTACTATACCCTTCATACAGCTACTACAAACATTTCTTTACCTGTATGAATTGTGGAGAAAATATCTGTTAACACTACCTGACTGTTTCTACAAATATTCAAGATTTCCTGAGTGAAAATATGCACACATCTTACTACCACTCCCGGGATGAAAACCATGTCTGAGTATGTAAAAAGGAGCAACAAAGCATATCTCATCACACTGAGCTACTGGGGAACTGCTATCATTTGCATGACTGATTTCTGCCTAATACTATCTAACTTTGTAATCCTGGGATTCAACCATGACAGATAGTGTACCGTGTATTACTCCTTTTACATAATACTGTCTGAGAAGCAAAGGTTAACAGATGGCAATGCTGCAGGGAACACACTATCATACATTCCACATTGTTATTCAAGGTTCAGATCTTAGTGCAGGACATATTACATATCGCATGTATATCTTGTTCTACAACTCCACATTCTACAGGTTTGCATAACAGCTGTTCTCAGAACAACCTCAGTTAATGCATACTGTCAAAGCCATATTTGCTGTGAAGAACCTGTTCACATTTTATTTGTACTACAACAAAGCAGGGTAAACACAACAGTTTGTGATATAAATCTTTATTACAGAGAAATGCTTCTTTTATTACTGGATATCCTGTAGATTAATATTAGTGTGACAAATGTCATTTATTCATTAGGCATAGTACACACTATACCTACTGGCAGTAAACAATGTACTTCTTCTACCTTATGCCACTATATATTACAAGATAGCTCTGTACTCACCAGCCTGTTGGCGCATCTGTGTCAGTCTGTCTGCATGAGCCTCAATGTTACCAGTCCTCTGCTGCAGCTGTAGGGGTGAGAAACAAACATTATGCATACCTTTCTATCACATATTCAGGCTAGAATCTGCTACACCTATATATGTGATACTTACAAACTGCTGGAGCATGGTTGTCTCAAGCATCTTGGGTCCATTGGGACAAGAGCACCTCCTTCCTCTGCTTTAGGTCAGCATAATGATGCTGTATCAGCTCACCGGTTCAGGGGATACCAGTGGCACTGGTGAGGTCATGTGCCAGAAGGTCCCAGGCCTCCACTTTATACTGTGAGCCCTGGTACTAGCCCTGCAGTAGTCTGTCATCCTGTTTTTTTACTAGGAGCCCAGCCATGACCCTGGACTCCAACATGTCTCAGTGCTACACCCAAAAGTGTGAGCTCTCTCCAACGCCTGACATGGTTCCTGCAGAGATCAAACTACAACAGGTTCTGGCTGTATTCCCACCTGTGCGGTTTAAATAGGGCCATATTCCCACCCTTTGCCATCACTGGACCATTTTGAAAATGCTGAGCACTGCTTAACAATGTGCAAATCCACTTAGCTGAGCTGACTTCTGCTTAGTATTCATGTCTAAGCAATGCTTAAACTAGCTAAGCAGAGCTGACCACTGCTAACCATTGCTCACTTTTCATTTTAAAAAATATCAGAATTACGACTTAATTAATCATTACTGACATATCAGTAAGTGTATATGATTTACTTTACATGATGTCCCTCTATATAATTTCATTACATTACCTTGGGATGTGACTATACTGTATGGGACACGTGTTTGCATGGGGGTTTAATATGTTTTATACACTGACACTTCACTTTTGGACCTGCTACACTCACCTTGTTGGCAAATATTATTTACTACCTCATTTAATAAACAAAAATTATTTTAATAATGCTTTCCCATATAAAAGTGAAAGGCCTGCCTTGGTGCTCGAATCGTGAACTGCTGCATGCTAAGCAGAAGCTCTAACCACTACGTTATCTCGTCATTGAGGATTTTAGCTGTACACTTTTATTTAGCTCCTTTGGGATGTTTAAGCTATGCTGAGCACAGCAGCGCAATGCACAAACCCACTCAGCTATGCTTAAACTTTACGTGGATCAGAAAATAAACATACTGAATGAATTTAATTATATGTATTTTAGGCACTGTCCAAATTTTTGCCTCTAAGAAGTTCAGAGGTATGGTCATACCTCTCAACCTCCTAGAGCAAGAAATCTGGACAAATGCTGATTAACAGTCATAGAATATGCAAACATAGGGCACATTTTAAATATACTGCTCTTACAAGCTTACAAGTTGATAGAATAACAGATTCTGCATTAGCATGGATTTTCTGATGGGTATGCAGTCTGGACATTCTGCTAATATCTGTACAGTTGAGAAGCATGGCCCTAGTGCCATATGACACTTTGACAATCCAGGGGGTGTTTGACAGTACCTGTCAAACACTCCATTGCTTCCTAATACATTACATGCTTTCATTGTCTGCTGACACTGAAAGCAGGTAGGAAGTGCTGTACTGCACTTTCAGAGGGCAGGGGGCATATTGGATGTGCAAGCACTACTAAAACACACCCCCTGCCCTCAGTAGTGCTTATGTCCACTTAGCCATTATCAGTAGCTCGCCTTCATGAATATGTAAGGCACGCTGCTGTTATGCAGAAGCAGGCACCATTCACTCTGTGCAGGAATAGCACTATTCCTGCACAGAGTTTATTGAATCCCACAGATAATGTGTTCCATTTACTCCAGCATGCTTTGCTAAAGCATTCATAACACCTCCTCTATCAATTCTATATTTATACTGCATTATACGCTGTTTAAACATGCAATTAGTTTTCCCACATAAAGGCAGGGACAGGAAACATATTTAGCTAAATAAACTGAATTCATAGTAGTACAATCTGCATTTACCTTAAAATAAAAATTCTTCTTAGTGACAGGATGAACAAAACATGTGCTACTATCTATATATCCATAAACTCTGCATTTACCACATGGCAGAGTGCCATAGAAACTAATATTAGCACTTCACTGCTTATTATAACAGAGCCTTCTCTTCAGTGATTTTTTTTTTATTTTTAAATGCAAACTTAAGTTCTAATCCCACAACTGATTTCACTTTTTCATCTCTTATTAATATCATCCAGTTTTTCCTCAACAAATTACAAACTAAATGAACATCATTACTAAAAGTAAGAGGGATTCCCATCACTCTAGGACGTATTGCAGAACTTGAAGTATTTTCAAGCTCTTCACAAACAGAAAACTATAGTTTCACTCTACCATTCCGGGCCAGTTCTATTTCAGTTCTTACATCAGAAACATCTTTCCTAGAGTAACTTCTATGGCACAACTCTTCACTTAATTGATCAAAAGCCTCTTGCAAGATCTTATCATTATTATTTAACCAAGATGCATGCAAAAACTGGCCTTTCATAATATTTTTATAGGTAAACTTCGGATGCATATTAGATCTATGAAGAATGTTGTTTTTCCTACATTATTTCCTAAAATGCTTCATATTAAAACATCAATCTGCTGATCTAAAAACAGTCACATCTAGAAAATCTATGCTCTTGCTTGAAAAATTCACTGTAAATTTAAAAAATGTAGTGGTTCCTGCTAAGTAGGTTATTCTCGTAAAACAGTCACTGGACCTTCCCAGATTAAAAAAAAAACATCATCTACAAAACGTTTATAATAGTTCACAGACCTGTAGTAACTACCAGCATAAACTTCAGCCTTCTCCCGATATGCTGACCATATTGGCATAGCTATTAGCACATGCAGTACCCATAGCCATGCTTAGTTTCCATAAATAAAGTTGGTTGTCAAAGATGAAAACATTGTTTTCCAAAATTAATTCAAGCAAAAGACAAATCAAATTAATTTGTTTAACAGAATAATCACTGAACTCCGTTAAAAACAACCTAACATACTCCACCCCAATGTCATTGGGGATTACTGTAAACAATGAGCAGACATCTACAGCGACCATCACACAATCAAATGAATGAACAAGATTATCAGTTAAAACATAGAGGGTGTTCAAAAAAAATCCTCTGTATCTTTTAAAACTGACTGAGCTTTACCCAATATTGGCCTAAGTCCACGTATATGGGGAGCGGCTCAGTCAACTACCCACAGCCCGAAACCACTGGTCTCATGGGTGGTTGTAATAGGTCTTTATATACCTTTGGAAGACCATAAAATACAGGCACTAAGGGTTTTTCAACTAAAAGATATATATATATATATATATATATATATATATATATATATATATATATATATATATAAATGTATAGAGCTCATAAGTCAACAACCCTGTCATAAGGAAATCATATAATACAGAATGCACATATCTGATACTTTTCTGTAACTTCAAACTATCAATTTCTTCATAAGTATTAGCATTAGAAAGTAAAATCATCATAATATTTATATAATGTTCAGTGTTCATAACCACTACTGCCCATCCTTTGTCCATGGGACGTATCTGAATAGATGGCTCTTCCTGTAATTGCTACAATGCTACACTTTCAGCTTTCATTAAATCATGAAATGTGGCTACATGAGGTCTAGCCAAAGTGTTAACTATATCAGCCTCACAAGTCTTATAAAAGGTTTCAAGTGTTGGATTAAGTTAGGGGACAAAAGTACTCAGTTTTTAAAAAATGTCACAGGTTGTATATCAGAAAACATGTTTTTAACATCACATTCCTTATGAATAATTTCAGTTCTAAAACCGCACTCACAAATATTAGTTCCATCAGTGGGTATGAAAGACACACCTTTAGTAAGCACATCCATTTGTTTTTAGTTAGTTGAAAAGAAGAAATGATTATATATCAGGGTCCCATTTTGTTCTTCACAGTGTATGTGTCCATTGACTGTAGCATCTGACCCTGTGAAAATTTGTACCATTTCCTCCCTCAGCTCATCGATCTGGCTGTCCTTACTGCCCTGTCCTCCCTCAAAGGAACCAAAAGACTTGGAAAAATTATGTAATAGAAGAAGCAGAGGCTGCATATGTTTTCATATGTACTACTGGAGCATCTTCTGGAGCAGCAAGCTGTCTAAATGAAATCTCTTTGGTGACTTGATCTTGACCCAAAGAAGTAGAGGCACCAGTAATTAAAGTTTTTTAGGGATTATCTCCATTCCAGTGCTGGACTAATAAAATTTAACCCTTTCTCCAATGTACTGCCATCTCTGAGATGGTATGTATATTTTTAAATACCTAAGGTATTTTAAATATTAAGTGAAACATACCAATATATACATATTAATGCTGTCTTGTTTCCAAATATTTGTCTTTCAACTTCCCCTTTTTTTCTATCAGGCCAGAAAGATAATCACTAAAACACAAGGAGTAACTTTGTTTATATAAATTATATTAATCACATGTTCTAAGTGGCAAGACTGTTAGATCGACCACTATCTCAGTGCCCCCATCACAGTTTCATCACTCTTTCTCTCTCTTCATATATCCAAAATTAATATTCCTTATAACATCCCAAGTAGCCCCAACTATTTTCACTTTCTCAATTACTTTACTTTTCTGTCTTTAATGTAATGATACTTTCACAGATGCTGTACTACTAACATGCCATACTATATTACATTATCAACCACCTTCTCCCTTTCTAATATTTATTTATTTTTATTTATTTTGTTTGTATTTGTTTTCTAGGGTAGAGTGCTGATCTCTATGGACTTCTCTCAGACTCAGCCCAGGAGCAGTGTCTGGTTAAGTGACTTGCTGAGAGTCACACACTTAGGCAGTGGAGGCTGAGGGAATCAAACCTTGTACCACTGGACCACAGGAAACAGCTCATTAACAACTACTTTATTTCCATAGTTAAACTACCTCTTCTTTTTATTATTTTAATTGCTAAAAATCACAGGTAATATTATACTATCATTCACAGTATTATATGTCTCTTTACTATATACTAGCCTGGGTCTATTTCTAATTAATTTTCAACACTGTATAATACCCATGCAAGCTCTATGCTTTGTTTCTAAATTATGTTTATGTAAGTTATTGTACAGCTTTTTCTCTCATCTATATACACTTACCTACAATTTGTATTCCTTCTGTTACCATGTAACTATGTTTTGCGTACATGTCAAAACTAATGTTAAATGTGGAGCATTTCTCCCTGGGCCTCGGCTGAAAAACGGGTTTTATTCCAGTCAGACTTCCCCAGTAAACAAAGACAAATAAATTAAATAAATAAATACATTATGTTAAAATGTTTCAGTAGTGTTTCAGACTCTTGAGACTGATAGAATAGAGACTAGTTGGAATATTGCAGGCCTGCATGGACTTTGTCTTTGATTTCTACTATATTACTGAAAGATATAAAGACTGGAGGGAATGTTGGGATTTTTGAATGATGAAACAGCTTCAAGTGGGTAGTGATCATTTAAACTGTAGAGGAGGCATTTTATCCTGTTGATCTCATGAGGCAGGTTGGCTATTAGTAAGTCTAGGAGGTAGTGCTTGCAAGTGTTAGTATTTGGTCTTGTGTGTTTGTCTACTAGTAAGAACAGATTGCACTGAGAAATAAATGTGTCAACCTAGCTATGTTTGTCTGATTGCAGATATGTGGTGAAATCCCATTTCAATTATATTCTGGTGGTTAGTTTTGCATAGAATTTCAGTTGATCTAGCCTGTTAGATTGCTTCAAATGAAGAAGGGGGATTGTATACTACAGCAAGAAATAGTTTAATGCAATGACCAATATGACCTTTGACTAGTGCCCACTTTTGATCTTTACTATTTTTATTGAATTTGCTAGGCACTGGGGTAGATGTAAGTTTTTGGTGTGTGTTTTTTTATTCTGTCTGCCCAGTGCTTAGGTTTACTGTCTAGAAAGAAGTTATAGTGCTGTATAAGTAAAGTTGAGGGTCAGCCGGATGATTCAGACAGGATTCAGAAATAGCTAGGATGCCCTGAATATTTTCAGTCACCCATGGTTCAGTGTTGTCAATTTTATTATTTATACTTTGGACATTTATGTGGCAAACTTTAATTTGTTTTAGTTTGGGGGAGTATTGCCTGGGAGTAGCATATGGCAGTTATTGATTTGAATTAGGGGGTGAGTATTGTTTGTTGGTTCTGGTAGTGGGTTCAGGATGGTGAGGGAGTTCATAACTATCTATATCAACATATTGGAGGAGACATTGAGTACAGTAGTTTCAGCATGATTGTTACGGGTTCCTGTTGATTAACATAAGGTTGGTTTGTCAAACATAAAATATCAAAGTACATTTACTGAAACTTCTTTGATTGGCAGTGGAGTTTGCCCCTTTCTCCAATGTACTGCCATCTCTGAGATGGTATGTATAAGTTTGGTGGTGAAAAGGGATGCAGGGGGTCTTGCCCCCCTGCAAATAAAAAATCCTTGAATATTCATCAAAGGCATTTTAGTGAACATTTTTTTCATTTTTTTTTTCATTTGCCAAAACTGCTTTCAGCCAATATTCCACCAAAAACTGCTATAATGGAGCTTAAGAAAAATTTGGGTGAAATAGTCTGCTTTCAGCAAGGAATATTACTTATAGGTGGGGAATGGAATTTGATTTGAAACAATGAAGACGTGTCTGTGGGGCCCAGAAGGGAAAATATAACAAAGAGGTCTAGATTTTTAAAGAAATTTAGGAAAACATTTGGCATGGAAGATGTGAATTCAGTACTAGGAGTTCAGAGTGAATTTACATATTATTCTTCAAGATACAAAAACTGGGCTAGGCTAAACAGAATATACATTTCACAGGAACATGTGCATTTAATTGAAGGTATTGATATGCACCCAATAACTACTTCATATCATGTACCAATAATAACTAAAATAAAAACACAGGCAATGAAATAAAAATGAGACATTGGTGCTTTCCAACCTATCTGTTGAAAAGAGGAATGGGTAGTGGAAATTATTTAGGAGTTATTAGAGAAGATAGACATTTCTTCTGAACGTATAGCCAGAGAGCGGGATAAAATTAAAGTGGAATTTAAACATAGGTTGGAAATAAAAGAAAGGGAGATATGGTTAAGAAGTAACAAGAATTACTTAGAGGGACTGACAAATGTTAAAGTACTGCAAAATAGTGGGAATCTCACAGAACAAGAAGAGAAGCAACTGCAGAATGCTAAATAGAAAATAATGGATTACCTCGATTATATGCATGAGTTTAAAGATTGGTGTTAAGCAACTGTTTTTTGATAATAACCCTAAAGCACAAAAACTTTTAACACAATGATTCAGGCAACAGAAAATAAAGGGCTGTCACCAAGCTTAGGGAACCTATAACAAGGAAGATAACAAGGGATCTTGTAGCAGTATTGCAAATACTTTGAAAATTCAATGAAAGTCTGTATAAAGCAAAGAAATATCGAAATCAAGGAAAGGTACAAATGGAAATGTTTATGGAAGAATTAAATATGCCAAGGTTAGAGGTAGAGGAGGCTCAATTGCTAACAGCTAGGTAGTAGGAGATGAGATAAAAATGGTGATATATAACCAGTCTACAGGAATGTCTCCAGGAATAGATGGTATTCCTGTGGAGGTTTAGAATCTAGCAGGGAAAAACTGATAAAGATCTGGGGAGGTTTTGTTTAACAGTATTTTAAGAGGATGAAAATACCAACACCCTGGAATAAAGCGGTGGTAGCTATAATACTTAAAGAGGGTAAAGATCCATCAGCTCCAGCTTCATACGGGCCCATTTCAATACTAAATCATGATTATAAAGTGTTTATGTCTACAATGGCAAAAAGAATGGCAAATGAGATGCCAAAATTGATAGATATGGATCAATGTGGTTTTATGGAGGGGAGGAAAACATTTGACATTAACAGAACAGTGATGATCCAGAGGGAAGCAGAATGTAAGACAATACCACTGTTGTTGGTAGGTATTGATGCGGAGAAAGCATTTGCCAGAGTGAGCTGGAACTTTATGAGCAGAGCAATGGAAGCATTTGCATTCCGTGAAAAAAATATAAGGTTGATTAAGAGGATATATGAGGGATGAAAGGTGAAAATTAAAGTGTGTGGGGTCCTCTCTGATAATCTTTGCTTGAGCAGAGAAACTAGGCAGGAGTGTCCTCTCTCCCCTTTGCTGTTTGCATTATATTAAGAACCACAGGCAAAAAAAATAAGGGACTCAGAAATTCAAGGATATAATTTATATGGTAGTCAAGAGAAGCTGACTCTATTTGTAGATGACATTATTTTATACCTGGTAAAACCAGAAAGGGGCATTACAGTGCTGTGGAATATAGTGAGACAGTTTCAAACCTTTTCGGGATATAAAATGAATGAAGCCAAAGCAAAAGCAATAGTGGCAGATTATGTACCTGCATAGGAATTGGTTCAGCAATACCCATACTTATGGGGACATGAAAAAATGAACTATTTAGGAGTATGGATAAAAAATTATACTGATGTCGCAGCTAAGGATAAACTAAAGATAATATGAAAATTAAGAAAATTGAAGTTCTGTTTTATAGATATATATATATATATATATATATATATATATATATATATATATATATATATATATATATACATACATCATACATATATATATATATATATATATATATATATATATATATATATATATATATATATATATATATATTGATAGTAAGATACAAGCAGTTAACATGTTTTTAGTCCCATTGGTCTTATATACAAATCAGACATAATTTTATTAACCAGAGGAGAAGTTGTGGATAGTAATTAAGAAAGAGCTGAATGATTTTATCTGTGAGGGGAAGACAAGAGTCAAGTGGGATAAGCTTATTCTTCCAATAGAGCAGGGCAGATTGGGATTACCCGATTTGAAAGGGTATTTCAGAGCAACAAAGTTAAGGCTCCTATACATAGCACAAGGAGAAAACTATAACTCAAAATGGAAAGAGATGAAGAAACAGGAGAAAGTTCAAGTAACAGGGAGAGACTGAGAATTTGGATGCAAACATTTAAGGAGAAGAACAATAATCATATAGAATATTATATTCATAAAGTAGCAGAAGGTATTCCAAGAACTAAGCCAATATGGGAATGGAGAAAAGAGATTGTGCTAATAGGGGTGACTGCAATTAGGGATGCAGACAACAGACAAGTGGGGCGGTAGCATATTGGAGAAAACTAGCAAAGGAACCAAGGTACTGGGATCAGATAACTAGAGAGAGGACGGTAACAGAATGAGAAGATGTCAGGAACTATTTGGACTGTAGGTTAAAGACTGCCTTCCACATCAAGGACTGATATCAGAATACAGGCAAAGAGAAAGAAATAGAGGGTCCTAAATGAAAGACCAGCACTGGTAGAGTTTTTAGTAGAATTTAGAACAGAAGTTTTTGTTAAGAAACGAATAATTAGTAGGACATATAAGAAGAGGTTAGGACGAATTGGGAAGGGAGATTGGATAAGCAATTCACAAAGAAACAATGGGTATATATGTATGTCTCCCAAATATACAACAAAATCTAGAAGATTTAGTATCTTTGCTTGAAAGTGTTTACATAGATATTTTTATACCCCAAGCAGGCTCCAAGAATCTTTCCACAGGTAGACAGCAAATGTTGGAGATATCATGGGGAAGAAAGAGGTAACTGGGAACATATTTTCTGTGAGTGTAATTAGTTTGTTGACTTTAAAGATTCCCTGCAGACTGCTCTGTCAGAGATGCTGGGTGAGCAAATTGTAATGACTAGGGAAATGTTTTTTTGAGATATGATATAGAGTTGGAATTGCCTAGACATAGTAAGGCCTTGTTGAGACTAATTATGACGGCTGCCAAAAAAGCAATAACTAGAAAATGGAAATCAAAGTCTAAACCGACTTTATTAGAAGTAACAAATATAGTAACAGAGATAAAACAACTGGAACTGGCGTCTTTAAAAAAGCACAGAAGTAAATTACACAGGAAAAATCGGAAATGTGAAACCACTACATGCAGAGGAGGAACAATGTTTAAAAGAAGGCAGGATCTGAATGAGCTATGTAATGGTTCACTGACAATGACTGGGTATATTAAAAGTGATGTATAATGTTTGCTGCTATAGTTGTGTTGCACAGTTTGTAAGGTATAATGTTTGCAACTGAGACTGTGCCACTATGATTTATTTTCATTTATATAAGTGTAAGATTCACACATGATAATTTAATAAAAATGTTTGTTGTAAAAAAAAAAATTATTTCAGCCATTCAACATGAATCTGATTGTTAGTTACTGGATCTGGATTTACGTTGATATCCCAGGCTATATTTGGTCTTAGTAGGAGGAGGTATAGCAGTAGATAAAGCCTTTTAACCCATCTGGGGTATGAGGTGGGTAAGTGAGAAAGGAGTTTGTACCTTATTATAAGTTATTCACTGCAAAGTGACAGTGCTACCCCTGGGTATGTAAGGGGTGACAGGAAGTTGGTTACTATTTTGGTGGAACAGCTGTGTGTGTTTTACAGGCAAAATGAATACAGAAATGCCATAAAAATATAAGTGTGGAGGCTAGAAGTGTAAAACATGTGATGCAGAATATATCCCCATTGGGTGAGACAGAAAAGGTGGAAGGGAAAGTTGGGTTTTTGGCTTGAGTCATTGTTGTTTGTATAAGGGGGTGAGTGGGGCAATAGGTCTGACTTGTTGTGGGAGTAGTACTGGTTAATTCGAGGAGAGTTTGTAATTGGTCAGATGGGAGTGAGTGTTTGGATTGTTTAGTTATAAAGGAAATGATGCTTTGGGTCAGGGGGTGGGGATAGAGTAGAAGAGTAAAGCATGTTTGAGCAGAGCAAGGGGGAACAGAGCTGGCTACACCAACAATGGGTCATCCTGCTTTCAACAGAAACAATCTGAAAAACTGTATGTACTTGCTTTTTTTTGGTGGGGGGGGGGTGCAAGTTGTTATAGTGATCTATATTAGACCAGTCTGAGTAGCTATGGTCTTTTGGAAGACAGCAATGCACATCTTCTCTGTACAGGACCCGTTTGAGTTCTCTTGTCTTAGGCAGTGGCTCAGGAAGGTATACCCAAGCACAATATTCTGTCTGCTGTTATTTATTGGCTTATAGTGGGTAGCTTAATTTAAATAAGCACCTTAAAAACAAAGAAAGTAATAGGTAGTTTGGTTTGGATTCAGCTGCTTTCAATAACAGAGTATGTCCACCAACCACAAATGGTCTTTAATGCTATCTAAATGGACTGTGGCTAGTATACTGCTTGAGGGAGTTCTTATTCCCTCTTTTATTGCACCCTTTTATAAATACCACAATAAATCTGTAGCCAGTGTGACTGAAAATAATCAGGGCATCCTAGCTATTTCTGAAATTCTATTATTTGGTTTCCTGATTTCATTCAAGTATCAGTCTGCATAGACAGATAAATGGTAAACCCTTACACTTGAAACCTTGTTAAGCTCTAGAAGCTCACAGAAATATGACTGCCAGGTTATCACCCTAAATGTCTTCAGGTGTTTGACCATTTATTTATTTGATTTATTTATATTTGTTGACCAGGAGTGTCCGACTGGACGTAGGTCCATTTTCAGCGGAGGCCCGGGGAGAAAAGCTCCACAGTTAAAATAAACAGATAGTAGTTACATTGGATTACATAGTGATTAACAATTTACATAGCAATTACTTACAACATATTTACAGATGAAGAACATAGTACATCAGTAGACAACTAGAATCTTTATCTGTGAAGTACATAACAGACATTAACAAATGTTAAAATAAGAAGTTCCTACTGTATAAGTACTAGGCTTATGAGCATCTGAGCTTGCTATAATCAAGGTAGTTAGAGAAGTGGAAAGAAAGGTAGTGGTTGGATGGGGTGGGTGATATTAGAGTGTGAGTTGCAAGGGCATAGCCAGCATGTTTTTAGGTGCACTTTTAGTAAAGTTTTGAAGTGGGTGCATGATGGTACAGAGGTAATTGTGGGTGGGAGGGAGTTCCATAATTTGGCTAGGGTGCAAGAGAATAGTGCTTCACCAGCAGAGTTATTGGCTTTAGTGATCTGCAAGTGATTTTTGTTGCTGGATCTTAGTGGTCTGGTGGTGCGATAGGGTTGGAGTAGATTCTGGAGGGATGGGACATTTAGTGGATGGTTTACTAGTTTGTGGGCGAATGAGAGTTGATACCATTGAAGGAGGTGAGGGAGTTCAAGCCAGCCCAGTTCAGCAAGTGAGAGACAGTAGTGACTAAGGTAGGACTATGGCGAATTTGGCAATTTTGTTGTAGCAGGTCTCTAGCTTGTTTAGATTGCATTGCCTTAGGTTGGTATATATTGGAGTGGCATAAAGTAGGGTGGAGATAAGGTGGGAATTTGCTATTGAAATCTTTGCTGCTTTGGTGAGAAGATGCTTATTTCTGTATAATGCTCCTAGTTTTTTGTGGACTTTTTTTATGGTCATGGATATGTGAATGTCAAATTTTAGTTTATTGTTTATTTCCACTCCTAGCAATTTGGTGTGTTCAGTTGGATATATAGTGGTGTTGTCTTTTGCTGTGATGTTAAAGTGAGAGTTGTTTTGAGTATGTTTGGTTGGAAGATGAGTAGTTTAGTTTTGTTTGGGTTGAGTATTAATTGGGCATCGGATAACCAAGTTTCAACAGAGGAAAAGGCTTTTTGTGTGACTTTTTGCAGTTTGGGTAGGGACTGGGCTGAGCAGATGTTGGTCGAGTCATCTGTGTTTTGTATGAGTGTGCCATGTGTGGTGGCAGAGGCTAGATTATTTGTGAAAACAGAGAAGAGTAGGGGTCCAAGTATGGATCCTTGGGGAACCCCTATGGAGACAGGTAGTTGGGGAGATATGTCATTCTGCCATACAACGGATTGTTGGCGGTCAGACAGGTAACTCTGAAACCAGTTGGTGACCGATTGTGAGAAGGATAGGTTATTGAGGACAGAGATAAGTTGTTTGTGTGGGACCATGTCAAATGCTTTAGATAGGTCTAGGAAAGTAGCAGAGGAGAGATAGCCATTGTTTTTATGCTGAAGGATAGTGTTAGTAAAGGAGAGTAAGGCAGTGGTGGTGCTATGGTTTGGTCGGAAACCATGCTGAGTATTGGAAAGGAGGTTGTTAGTAAGCAGGTAGTCTGAGACCTGAGAGTGTATGCATCTCTAGTATTTTGGAGAGTGGAGAGAGAATAGCTATGGGGCGGTAATTGGTTAGTTCTGTGGAGGGTCTGCCTTTGTGGAGGGGAATTATATGTGATACTTTCCACAGTGTGGGAACATAACTTTCTGACAGAGATTGGTTAATCAAGATGGATACTGGGTAGGCCAGAGCATCAGCTGTGATTTGTAGGTATTCACTTGGGAGGTTGTCTGCTGCTAATCTGGTGGGTTTAAGTTTAGTTAAGAGTTTCTTATGTTGGAGGTAGGTACAGGAGAAAAAGAGAAGGCAGTGGGGAAATTAGTAGTTGAAGGTGTGGTTGGAGGGGAGGGGGGTTGTGTTGTTTAGCTAGTGATAGTATGGTTTGTGTGAAGTTTGTGTTGAATGATGTAGCAATATTCTCTGAGTAGTGAGGGCTGTTAGGAGGAGGGGTACTGACTTTACCTGGGTGGAGGATGGAGTTTATGGAGGACAAGAATTGTTTGGGGCTGTGTTGTGAGGAGTCTAGGGCAGACTGGTAGTATTGGAATCTGGCCTGTTTTATTAGCTTTTTGACTCTATTGCATAGTTCTAGGAATTTCTGTCTAGTTGAGGGGGTCTTGGTTTTGCGCCAGTGCTCCCAGGCTTTATCCCTGCTTTTCATTTCTGACTTACTGGTTTTCTGTAGCCATGGGGAGGGTTGTGCTTTGATTCTGGAAAGTCTTATGGGGGCATGGTAATTAAGGATGCTCAGGAAGGTAGTATTAAAAAATTCAAGTGCGTCAATCAAGACTGAGATACTTTAGAGGATGCCAGTTACATTCTTTGAGGGATGAGATGAATGTGAGTGGGTTAAAGTTTATTTTTTTATGTATCTGATGGTAGACGACAGGTTTAGCTTGGTATTGGTATTTTTTCAGTAGGAATGTTGGGGAGTGATCACTGAGGCTATCTGATAAGCAGCCTGTTATATATGACTGGGGGCTCTTAATGACTAGTATCCAGTCCAGGGTAGTGTGCTTGCTGGAGTTTTTATTTATCCTGGTTGGCGACTAGACTAGTTGGGTGAAGCCATGAAGGTTTACATGATGGGTTGGATGGTTGCCAGAACAGGATTGCCAGTCAATAATGAAATCACCTAAAATTATAGTTTCTCGGGAGAGATGGTGGGTAGACCAGCTGAGCAGGTTTTCTAGTGGAGGGATGTTTTGGCCTGGTGGGAAGTAGCATCCAATTATGTTGATGGTTTTGTTTTGGTTTATTTTGAGGTTGGTATATATTATTTCTTCATTGCCTATTTGTGGAGCTGATGATTTTAAGATATGGATGTTTAGATGCTGTTTAAATATTATAGCTACACCGCCTCCTTTCTTGTTTAGCCAGTCTACTCTTAGTTTACCATAACCTGTAGGGAGTATTTGCTCACTGGTAATGTGAGGTTTTAGCCAGGTTTCTTTCAGGATGACTATATCTGGGGAGTACAAGTCTATGGTGGCATGGAGTTCATGGACTTTGTTAGATATACTTCTAATATTTAGGCTTAGTAGAAGGAAGTCATTTGGCTTTCTAATGTCTGTAATATGGGAGAAGTTGTGGTTTCTAGACTGATTATGAGAATTGGGGTTGGAGAGAGTAGGGCCAGGGTTGGGGTGGATATCTCCACTTAGGGCTAGTTTTGATATGCATGAGGTTATTAGTTTTCCCAGTTTTTGAATGTGTTTGTTTATAAGTGAAACTTTATGATTGTGCTCTTTGGGTAATAGGTATGGTGGGAGGGTTACTATGTTAAGTTGTAGGGATGCTTTATGTTTGAGTAATATAGTTGGTAGAATTTGTAGGGGGTGCATAGGGATGGTTCTTGAGTTGGTGGGAGGGGAGCTGAGTGAGGGTGAGACATGAGTGGTGGTGTGAGTAGTAGTACAGTGGTAGTGTTTGAGTGCGGGAATGATAGAGCTTTGGTAGGTTGTAAGATATGCAAGGGGAGTGCATGCAGTGAGCATAGGTAAGGTATGCTTGTAAATGTTAGTTGAGGAGGTGTGATAGTAGTGGGAAGATGGAGGAGGTAGTGTTGGGTTAGCACTGTGGTTGGCTACCAGAAAGATGGGAGGGGTTTGTGAGTGTAATAAAGGTGGGACCACTGGGGGCGGAAGGGAATAGGGGGCAGGGTGGGGAGTGAAGCAAGTAGAGACCCTGTTAGTTGCTCTTATGAGGGGGCTGGAAACAATCAGGTAACATAGTTAATTGATGATGATTTACATATGTATGCTTTAAAGGTTTTTAAAATGCCATCCTTCCTTCCTTTTATGTAAGCTATTACAGCTGTTTGTATGGAACTCTCAACCTGTTTGCATTGCAGTGACAATCTATCAGAGCCAATTGACATCGAAATAAGTACCACACAAAGTTTTCCTCTTTCAGCATATCTCCTTAAATTTTGTTCTAATCATTGTTCAGCTATATAGTCAATAGGCACAGTGTCAAAGGGTTCATTTGTGGTAAAGAAAAAGTGATACTTCCCTTTGTACATGATATATTAATCTACCTTTCAACTCTTTTTTTTTTCCTTCTATTTCAGCCTTTCTACAAGAACTTGGGTAGTTTAGTGATGCATCTAATTAAAACATGACTGCAATAAATGCATAATAACATCTGTCAGTAACAATGTATTATGTATTTAAAATAATTTCTGAGGGATGCAAGTATCACATAACGTATTGATTTATTGCCCTAAAGACTTTACAGAATTTAATGATATCAGTCTACTTTGGATTGTTACAGAGTAAAATAGGATATAAACAGATGGCCAAACTTAAGGAAAAATCTGATTTTTCTGATGAAGTTTTTGGTTTACTAAAGGAACAAATGCACTCAACGATTGTATTTAACATTTTGCCTTCCCTTGTGGTATGGATTTTTTTCCTGATTCCTGAAGTTTTTGGTATTCCTGGCTTCTCCATTTGTTTCATAGTTATGGGTCAAACCCAAGTTTCATTTGCTAAGAACATCAGCAGTCTTCAAAATTAACATATTCCCAATAATATTTTATTTTTGAACAATGCAACAGAACCATTTATACTTCACTATATGTAATATAATCATACTTTTGAGGAGGACTACCAAGAAAAAAATCCTACCATTTAGGGGAAATATCAAGACAAAATGTAAACTCTTCCTAAGGGCTGAGGAAGACAGAGGGCTTAAAATACCATATTTTAATAATCTCTATCTCATGTCCAGCTTTTATGAATATCTTAATTTCCCAACTACTCTGAAGAGGAGGTAACATGGATTCTCTCTTCAGGTTACTATTTTTCATGAAATTTCAATGATGCAGGACTACTTACCTAAGATTTTAATTTATCTCTGCCAGACCCAGTTTCCTAAAAATAACTGTATGCTATTCTAGCTCTGTGGCATAGATCAGCCCATAGTATTTGAATCTGACTAGGTGATTTAGCATTAGACAAAAAAGGGCAGTGGAGGGGAAAGGTTGTGTCTTACAGTGGCTAGCCCACCCTGGGAGGGAAAGAAAATGGGGATTCCATTTAACCAAATGTTTCTTATGCACGCAGAAGCTTGTACAACAGAAATAGCCTCAAGACCAAGAGATGTGGTCTTGGCATTACAAACCATAGCCGTGAACGTGCCTACACCAGGGGAGGGCATAGAATTCCCTTAGGGAATAAAGTTAGGGCCTAACCATAAAACTCCTGATGGCCTCCTATATGGCAGTTCACAAAGAAGGGAGGACTGGTGATCATAAGGCAAGAGGTGAGAAACATAACAAAAAAACAGTATGTTACTTTTGCACACAGTGGTTAAAACACTTGGAAAAGAATCACTGGATTTGATTTAGTGCATTAAATATCTAGTAACAAGCTTCTTTTAAACAAGCTGTACTTTGATACATGCACTGGTCTATTAAATATTATATTTATTTATTTATTTATTTATTTATATATTATATACTAATAATAATTATTATTAATAATACTTATATTATATATTAATTTAAATAAAATAAACAAGCTGTACTTTGATACATGCACTGGTCTATTAAATATTATTTATATAATGATTCAGCTTTGATTACAATCAGTGAGCAGGATTCATAGAGTTAGTCTCCTATGATATATGTCTTTTACAGAGTAAGCATGTGTAACAAAGCCTAGGACAGTTCAGAAATACAGCTATACATTGGGATAAGTTCCAGTACATGGTCTTACCACACTGTGCAACCACAGTATTCTGAGCAACGAGAAGCTAGATGAATGATCCTACAGGGACATCCACAATTCTTAAAGATGGTGACAACTGTGTAATGGGATCAGGCCCACATACCAAGAGATGTGAATAAAAAGATTGCAAATTCCTCTTACGCAGATGTGTTGCTTAACTGAACAATACAATCAGCAAAAAAGTAAACAAAAAAAATCATTTTTAGTAGCAAAAAACTTCCTGTCATACTATCCCATGGAGTGCAGGCGAGTCTCCTACTACAACTACACATATTCATGCCCCAGCAGTGAAGCAGCCAAGTTCCCACCAATGGGAACTCCCACATTGCTACAGCCACTCATTACCATACTAATGTAATTGTCTATTCTCTGTTGTCATCCAAAGTGAGTTGAAAACCTTTACGAATCTCCATGTGTCATGACAGTAGAGCACACATCAGCAGCAAAAAAAAAAAAAAAGCCTACAGCAGCTACATTTGTCACACACATCACAACTGCACACTAGCACTCATTCCCTATACTCTGCTGTCATGATACAGAGCTGTCCATAGCATTAGTACACTATCCATAGCATTAGTACACTAAACTGGCATGATACTTTGCATGCCTCTGAGTCATGAAAAAAAATGCAGTTACCACTTAAAAGTGTTTGCTGGCTGAGTTTTGCAATTCATCTGTTATGCTGGTTTAGCAGCAACTTTTCTTTTAAATTAGTACCTTAAACTGCACACAAAATGAATTGGAAATGGCTACTAGTTTGAGCAACAGGAACAATATCATCCGTTTTCTTTTTTAAGGTAGGACTCCATTTTTTCTTGCACTGTTTTAATGAAATTGGCAGCTCCCTAATGTGATGTTTTTCATTTTTACTGTGTTTAGTCTGTGACATTGGTATGCATAGTATACTGCTATGTGTGGTGTACTATGTGCACCAGTGTACAAGTCTTGTGTGCATCACATGTCATTATCATGACCCATGTTTATGAATCACAGTAATGACAGAACAGTGCGCTAAACATGGTAGGGATAAAGCATTTATGCAAGTCCGTGTTATATTTATGAATCCAGGCCACAACCTTGTGTTTAAAGGGAAATTAGCCCAAATAATCAAGCTATGGATAGACTTGAACTTCTGACAAGAATGTCTGTTTCCACAAATACAAAGAAAACAGACATGACTTTAAAAATATTAGTGTACATTGCAGCTTAGGCAAATAACTGCACCTTCATAAATATCTTACTGTTAACAGTATAACTCTTGAAGTAACAACAATTTACAACTTATGTTTAATCATGAATTCTCATGAGAAACAACTAGCCCATATTTCTGAAACAACTACTACTTATCCTTAAGCACAATACCAAATTATAACACACTCTTGGAAATGTTTAATTTATTTTAAATTTTCTCCTTTCTAAATTATGATTACCCATAATACTCATATCACCCAGCTAAATAATCAAAGCTTGATTATAATCTCTCCCTTATGCATATGTATGAGGAAGACTTTACAGATATATATTATGTTTTTATATTGGGTAGAATGGGTGAGGCATGCCCTACTGGGTTTCTGAGATTTGATGCCACTGAGTGTGAGGGGGTACAAAATATATTAAAAATATATAATTACAGTAAGCCATTCTACTAGTCCCTGGTTTAACAAGATAGCCCTGTGTCTACCATAACTCCGTCAGTCTGCTGGCCCCCTTCACACAATGAGTACCTTTTCACGTCCTTCTGCTCATATGGAAGCACTGTGTTAATATAATTAATTTTAAAGCAGTACATCATCTGTTCATCACATCTGTTCATCACTTATACTGTGCATTGCTGTATCAGTCTGACTGTAATTCTGTTTTACATGTCGTAGCCTTAAAATGATGAATACAGATGATAAAAGCAAAAATGAATATCCTATTGAAAAGTCACTTATTTAGCAGAAGCAAAATATATATTGTGAAAAAATGCCACAGTGGGGTAATTGCAGTCTCAGGAGTTAGAAAGTTAGACTCAAGCTATAAGGCTTTTAACCACTAAACAGTTTTATTTATTACACAGTTATGCACAGCATAATGTCTGCAGTATTATTCCAATAAAATACTCCCATAGGGATCAAAGCAGTTGTTGATATATTATTAAAGCAGGTAGTTAATGATATCAATCTATCTAATAAGCAAAAGCCTGCACATGAATGGTGCAAGGAGAGAAGAGAAAACATAAATCAGCTTTCTTAAGCAAAGCCGTGTCTGTTCACAGCATATAAGATCCATTTCTTTTCAAGTGTGCCCCAGGAAAAGGTTTATAAACACTACACTGCTAAGCATTAAATGTCACCACCTACACCACTTCCCTTGTGAATAAACTAAGCCATTCTTGATGTACCATATGCCAAGAACCATTTACTTTGTTGCCTTGCAGAAATAATTAATTTGCTCTCCATTAGTATGCAACATGCTTGGCGGAACACTTTCAGCTTAAATACAGAGAACATGTCCTTAAGTATTTGCTATAAATATCACTATTAAACTGAGCTTACATCTACCTGCTGTTGAAGGTGAGTGCTCCATGAGAGAAGTTTGTAATTTTCTCAGTTACATAAAACTATACAGTCATGACAGCTGTTATAATTCATAGAATATACTCACACTATGAACTATGCACACACTATGATGGTATTAACATCAGAAATTATTTTTGTACACTTGTGATAAAAGAGGATGAACATTGATGTTCTGAGTTTTATGAATTCTAACTATTAGACTAAATGTTCCCACATAAGTTGCAAGTTTTTGACTTTCTGAATGTTACTACTTGGTTACAAACTTTAGGAAAATTACTTTATAATCAAACTTAGGCATTCCAGTTAGACAGCATTGGTGGCATAAAGTAATTCTGGTTCCAAGTTCTTTTTTTTGACAGGGCAGTATACGGCACTACATGACCTTAGTAGCCAGCTTATAGAACATGTGAATATATATATATATATATATATATATATATACACACACACACACACACACACACACACACACACACACACACACACATATATATGTGCATGTGTGTGTGTGCGTATGTATGTACAGAATATGAATGCATGCTGTTTGCCTATGTATAAGCTAAGTGAAGTGAAGTGTGCCTTTCTTCATAGCAGGCCGCTCCTGAAACCAAATAAAATATTACAGTAACTTTCTCAGAATGCCATGGTCCTCAGCTGTTAAAAATGCACTTAGCTTGTGATTTTTGAGAAATTAGATGAATTGGGAATGAAGTGACCTTTTTTAGGGGCAATCCAAAAGCATTGTCTGATTAGGTCACTTGCTCAGTTACACAGTAGATAGACTGAGATAGAGTCAAACTCTGTACTCTTGGCTACAAGAAGCAGTTAATTAACCGCTCAGAGCCTTAATCCTCTGCACTTTCACACCGATTCCAGATGCAATGAGTCAAGCATTCTACCTTACTAAACTGCCAGGGAAGTCCTTTAGAATGTTACATGTGACTTTTCCCAGTCTGCATCAATGAATAGAGATAACCCCTCCTTCCCCTTCATAACTAATCCCCTAATATGGATAATGAATCTTTTCCTTACCATCTCCAATAAACAAAGCTAAACTAACTGATATAATTTTGTTTAACTAAAAACTGACTCTGACATCACTCACTTTTCATCCACTGCACTTATATGACATCCTCCTGACATGCTGTCACACAACAGTGGTCTATATAAATAACAGATCCTTTGTACAGGTAAAACTCAAAAGGCAGGGTCTACAGAAGGCTTGGGCCTTGGCCTCTTACTCTTCAGTCATTGTAATAACTTCCTATCCCCAGCATAAAACAGCTGTTTTATACTCCGATAGCCTGGTCTTCACTAGAAATGGTCCCTTATTCTCCATGATATATTTTTCAGCAGAAGATATTTACAAAAGTTTGTAAATCTAACAAAATACACTCTGAAGCATGGGGATGTAAAAGTGGTGTTCCAAGGTGGCATAACATTAGGAGGAGACATAACTATGTATGTTAATCCAAGCAAAGATGCCACATCTAAACTGCAGCTATAGTGTCAGTGGTTCAACACTCATCTTTGGTGTAGAAGGCTGTGTTCAATTCCCACCCCAGGTTGATTAAGTGCTGACACTGAAGTGCAACATAAGGGGGGGGGGGGTCCTGTACTCCTGAATGTGCTGTCTTTTGGATGAGATGTTAAGCTGTGGCCCCACCTGCTTGAGTTGGTGGTAGCTGTAAAAGATCCCATGGCCCCTATTGAAAAGTACCCTGGTCAAATGTCCCCTAGCAGTGTAAAGTACTACCTCAGGTCTGCCCTGAAAAGAGACTATTAGCCTAGTGGGACTAACCTGGTCAATAAATGATAAATAAAATAAAATTTAGATCTGCAATGCATAAAGGAACTGGGTGAAAGAGGTGCAGGATTCTCATTTGACAAATGTATACTGGCATTTATATAACCATCAGAAATTATATGCATTTCCTTCTCACTGAGACTCTTCCTTATAGGTTCATAGGTTCATAGGTAGGTACTAGGCTATTGGCCCTAGGGCCTATATAAGCCTAGCCAAAGGTACCCTGGCTTTCGCCACCCAAGAAAATTATTTTCTTGTACCACTGTCGAGCAGAGCCACAGAAGTGATCCCCGGGGTGAATTTCCTATCTCCCATCCAATCATCAACATTTTTCTTGAAGAGCGCTAATGAGGAGCTTTGTTTGATATAGATAGGTAGTTTGTTCCAGAGTATGGTAAGTCTCTGGGACAGGAATCTATCCCTCCAGCATGTTCTGTTTATTGTGGTGACAAGGTTTATATCCCTAGACCGTGTAGCTTGTAGGGATTGGGATTTCTTTAAGTGGAGCTTGTCTAAAAGCTCTGGGTTTGACATAGCTTTGTGTGTTAGGCAGAGATCGCCTCTGAGTAGGCGATATGCAACGGAGTAAAGCTGCAGTTTCTTGAGATGGTCTGCATAGGGTATCTGTTTGAGGCTGGTAATCCTCTTTGTGAGGTATTTCTGTGGCCTTTCCAGTTATTGTAGATATCTTGTGAGGTACATACCAAAAGGGGCATTGTACTATATAATGGGTCTAATGAGTGACGAGTAGATGGGAACAATGACCTCTTTTTTCCTGGATGAGAAACCTTTTGTGATGAGGTGTGCCACGTAGAAGGATTTCCTGACTACTGTGGCGATGTGATTATCAAAAGAGAAACTACTGTCCACCTGTGTGCCAAGGTCTCTTATCACACTTTCAGTGTTAAGTAGACTACCGCCTATGTGGTAGTTCATGGGTACTGAGTTTTTACCAAAAGGGATGACAATGCACTTTTTGGCATTGAGCTTGAGGCCATGGCTTTGACAACAGGCATCTGTATTAGCGAGGCCCTTTTGTAGGATGTCCACATCTTTTGGAGTTTTGATTATGGCTCTTAGTTTGCAGTCATCTGTGAACTTTGTTAGCCAAAGACCTTCTGTGTTGGCCTGTACTTTAGAGAAGTAGATACAAAACAGGAGAGGACCCAGGACTGAACCCTGTGGTACTCCACTTGTCACTGGTCTGAAGTTGGATTTGGAGTCTGCTACTTTCACAGTGTGGGTTCTGTCAGTGAGCCAGTTGGCAACCCATCTTGTGACATAGGGATTTATACCTAGTTTAGTGAGTTTATCTATAATTCCAGAGTGGGGGATGGTGTTGAAAGCCTTGGCGAGATCTAGATAGGTTGTGTGAACCACCTTACCCTCATCTACGGCTTTGGTGACTGCTTCAAAGAAGTCTATCAGGTTTAGGAGACATGATCTGCCTTTTACAAACCCAAACTGGGTGGGGTCCTGAGTTTGGAGATTACCAATGTCATTGTTTATAAGTTCCATGATGATACATTCCATAGCCTTGCAGACCAGGCTTGTTAGGCTAAAAGGGTGGTAGTTTCTGGGGTCTGTGGTGGCTCCCCCTTTGTGGAGTGGGATAACTGTCACTGTGCGCCATTCAGTGGGCACATAGCCTGAGGTGAGGCGTTGACTGAATGTGATACTTAGGTGGGATGCCAGTCCATTCTGTATTTCATGTAGAACACAGCCTGGGATGTCATCAGGTCCCATGGATGCTGTGTTCTTGTCTTTGGATAGTGTGTTTCTTACCTGTGCAGCTGTGATTACAGGAACTTTGCATTCTTCTGGTATAGAGATGTGCCCTTTAGGGGATGACAGGGGGGTAAAGTTAGCACTGAACCTATCTGCCAGGATGTTGGCAATATCAATTGGTTCTGTATATTTAGTGCCATTGTGCTGTAACTCAGAGCAAGTCTGAGTGTTGCCATTGAGATTCTTGACATAGCTGTAGAATGTTTTGTGGTTGTCTTTAGAGTCAGTGGCGATTTTGTTTTCATAACTAGCTTTGGAGGATTTTATGAGGGATCTCAGCTTCTTACTGAGGCTGACCAGGGAGTTTCTCCAATCATGGAATTTTACTCTTTTTTGCAACAGTTTCTTTCTTCTGTTGTAGAGTTTGTTTATGGCAGGGCACCACCAGATTGGCTTCCTTTTTTTGGAGGATAGCATCTTGGTTCTGTTAGGGATTGCACGATTCATGCACTCATGTAAGTGCTTATAAAGTGCATTTGTGTAGGATTCAGCAGTCATACGTCTATTGTCCGTCAGCATGGGTGTCGTGAAGTTTGCCACTTCTGTCTTAAGAAGCGTGAAGTTGGCTTTGGAGAAATTTTTTACTGTGGTTTCCCTAATGGGATTAGCTTGTGGTCGTATCTGACCAACGAGGAATTGACCTCTGATGTGGAGGGAGTTACCCATGTTGGTAATAACCAGGTCTAGGATATTGCTGCCCCTGGTGGGGGTGTGGATAATTTGATCCATGGCATTAGAATTTATGAATTCCAGAAAACGTTGAACACAAGAGTTGGTACATGAGTAGTTTTCCCAGTTAATGGTAGGGTAGTTGAAATCACCCATTATTAGGGTGTTAGGTTGTACCCTAATATTTTCCAGTGTTTTAAGAAATGAGAAGTGGGAATCCTGGGGCATGGTGGGTGATCTGTAGCAAGCTACAGTTTGGATTGTGGTCTTGCCCAGAGTTAGTTGCACTTGGATAGTCTCGGATGCATTATGCTGAGCAACTAGCCTGGAGGTGTGGATATCCTTAATGAATATGGGCACGCCTCTGCCTTTAGTGTTTCGGTCGAGGTTAGGTGGCAGAAAGGTGTGGTATGAATTATAGCCTGGTAATACAGGGGTACTCTCTAGAGCCTTGAACCAGGTCTCTGTCACTGCACAGATGTCGATGTTCTCCATTTTAAGGAGTGCCTCGAGTGAGTGCATTTTGAGGTTTAGACTTCTAGCATTGAGTAGCAATACCCTCAGATTCTTCTTGCCTGTACCTGTTAGGGTGGTGAATTTGTCATTTGAACCTTGCCTAAAAAAGGTACTATAGGGGTGGCTAGAGCCTTAGCCAGTATCCGGAATCCCAGGGGCGACAGGTGCAGGTCATCTCTGGCAAAACATTGTGGTTTGTCGATCATGTCATCCCAGGCAGACAGATACTTGATCCCCTTAGAATGACACCAGAAGCTTAGCTTGGTCTAGATTGATTTTACTTACTTACTTACTTACTTACTGGTTGTTAACCTCTTGTTAACCTTATAGGTAGACCATTTCAAATAGATAATTTTTAAATTCTGACTTGGGCCACAAGGAAAATGGGGCTATAGACAACCAGCTAAGTTAATCACTATAATGCACTCATATAACACTGTTAAATAAAGTATAGCTAATATAAAGAGCCCCCAATGAACAGAACAGGTGTCAAGTTAACTAACGGGTGTTTTGTTAAATGTACAGTAGTTCCTGGGATTCATTAACAATTGTGGAGGCTTTGAGGTAAGCCTACATGGTGTAAGTGTGTTAATGCGACAAGCACCAGTGCTAAATAAATATGCATCACACCTACACATTTGCAAGCATATTTTCATTGCCAGCAATAGTGTTTGTGGCCATGGAAGGGGGCTTGCAAGCATGAACACAAAATGTAAACAAAAAACACTTGTCTATAGGCAAACCTAATACACGAGCATGCGCTGTAGTGCAGAAATGCTAAGGGCAAATACAGTGAAAGAATTCTGAAGGAGGGGAATTGAAATGGGAGTTACGAAGGGGAAGGAGAGGTACACAAATAACATTGTACTGCAGAAGTAATTAAGAGGGCAGGGGTGGGGATGTAGGAAAAAGATAATACTGTGGGGGCAAATATGGTGAAGTGTCAAAGAAACATCTGTAACATAAATGCATGCATGCATGCATACATACATACATACAAATATTTCAAGCACGGCATTAATGCCCTTCTAGCTTGCCAATATACCAAAATACTTGTTTTCATCATACGTATCCAGGCTGTTCTTAAAAAAATCTAAACTAGTACTTGCTTTAATGTAATTTGGTAGTCTGTTCCATGCACCCGCTACTCTGTCAGAGAACCAATTAGTACACATCTTATTCCTATAGAATCTCCTACAAAGGTTGTCTGATGATTCTCTAGTAATTTTGTAAACCCCAAACATTCCCAGAGGTAGTTGTCACTAAATGCCGTATATACCTGAATAAGAGCTCCTCTTAGATATCTGTAAGAGACACTGTACAAGTTCAGATATTTTAGTCTTTCATAATAATTTAAATTTTTACATCCATGGATACTCTTTGTATATTCCCATTGTACTCTTTCCAGTTTACTCATGCTTGCTTTCTTATAGGGTTTCCATATTGTCATTCCATACTCAAGTTTGGGTCTAATATAACTAACAAACAATGACTTCATTATTTTTGATTTCCTAGACTTTATAAATCTTTTTATACAACCTATAGTTCTATAACTATTATTAACCAATTGGTTGATATGATTAGAAAAACTCATAGCTGAATCTACCCATACACCCAGGTCCTTAAATTAGTCTACAGTTTCAATGACTGTGTGTTGTATTAAATATTCACTTTTCAAGTTATGTCTACCAAATCTCATATGCCTAGTTTTTGAAATATTTATCAGCATATTATTCTCAGGTGACCAAATAGTCAATTTAGTCAAGGTATTTTGCAGACATGCCTTATCTGTAACACATGTAATCAGTTTATTCAATTTCAGGTCATCTGCATATAAACTGTACAACACCTCAGATGAAAAAGTTAGGTCTGAACGATACACTCTAAATAAGTAAGGGCCTAGGACAGAGCCCTGTGGGACACCCTAACTGTAACCAAGGATTTCGCCTGTCGACATGATACTTGCTATGTCCTATTTGTAAGTCATGCAGCTAATCATCTTATCAAGAGTACATCAATACCTAGTTATACTAATTTATTGATCAGTGTTTTGTGTATGACCCTGTCAAATATTGAAGTTAAATCTATATAAATTATATCACAGCAAAATTTTTCATTCATAGCTATTATTATATTGTTATTGAACATCATGTTACAGGTGGAAATAGATCTGCTTTCAACATATGCATGCTGATATATGGTTTCATGTCCCAACCTATCCAGTTCTGACAATAACTTAGCCAATATTACCTTCTCCATTATTTTTCCACAACATGAAAGTAGACCTAATGGTCTATATGACTGTGGGTTTGTCCTACTCCCCTTTCCCTTAAAAGGAGGTTTAATAAGTGCATGTCTCCAATCTTGTGGAATCTACCCATATTTATACAACCTAAGAATAATATATATAATGGTACTGTAAGTTCTTGCTGAAGTGTTCTCAAGTCATTGTTACTAATTCTGTCTCCTCCCTGTGCTTTGTTTCAATCCAGTTTGTGCAGTTCTTTTTCAATATAATCTAATTTGATTCCCGTAGCATTGTTGCCTCACAGCAAGAGGTTCTCCTGTTCGATTCTCAGCTAGAGTGCCTTCTGTGTGAAGTATGCATGTCCTCCCCGCTGTCAAGTGGCCTCCAAAAGACATGCGTGAATGGGCATGCCTTCGCTGAAGATTGGGCATCATGCTGGCAGCTCGGCACCATAAAAATTGACTGCCAATTATTAGCGGACTGGAGTTCCACTGTGGCGACCCCTAACCGGGAAAAGCCGAAAAGACAAACATCTGGAGTTACCTGGATGTCACTAGGACAACTTACCACCCCATTTGTGGAGCCAAACTGTTTTGTATAAGATTTTGTAAATATATAAGTAAAAAACACGTTCAGTCTCACCACAGAAACGGCACCAAGTAACAGGATATTATAAAACTTTAATAAAGACAAGCGCTTTCACGTATTATACGCTTCCTCAGGTCATAAATCCCAACAGAACTAACAGGTTTTTATACATAACTACTATGACTCAACCATATCAAATTAGAGCAGGTAAAGTCAATTAATCAATCTATCTATATACAGCAATTAACTAACTAACTGTTCAACAGAAAAAGAAAGAAACCTTGCTCAAGTTCAAACATTTACAGCTTGTATATACAAGACATCATTCAAGCATTCAGTTTTGTTGAAAAATTAATATCTTGAGAATTTGAATCTTTACACAGTATGTATAAGTGTTAAAACATATTCTTATTTGACTCATATGTTCAAAAAGTTTAAAAAACCAACATCTTAAAAACCAAGATATAAACTATAATATAAACAATTTTATACTTATAGGATATTAATAAGAACATTGAATTCATTGTAAATATAAAATTATGAATATATTAAATAACCCTAAAGCAATTGATATCTATTTATTTAACCTCTCATAAAATAAATCACATATTAAAACTACAGAAATCATACAAATATATATATAAATAACAATAATCAAAACTCCAAATAACAAATCTTATCAAAAGGTTCTCATTTAACCATTGAATTTATAAAATATATACATTATCTGCGTGAAGCCAAAAAAGACCTGATAGAGACATATATATTAAGTCCTGGTGAGTGATGTGCTTTTAATTTAAAAATCCACTCTAACTCTTTACATTCCAAGTAGTTCATATAGTCTCCACCTCTATTCCCTGGATGTACAATCTGTAGGACCCTAAAAGAAAAGGCATGACCAATATTCACAGAAACATGTTTGGCTAGTGCATTGAGTTCGTTCTTGCACCTAATGTCATAGAGGGGATTATATATTCTCTGCTTAAGTTTACATTTTGTAAGTCCTATGTAAAATGCAGGACATTCATTGCAGGATGCTAAATATATCAATCCAGTTGTCTCACAGGTTGCATAGCACCTTGGTTTAACACAAATACCTAATGTTGGATGTATAAACTCAAAATCAGTGGATATATGTGGACAATAGTTACACTTCCCACATGGGAACGTGCCTAATTGTCCCAGGGCTACTGGATGGCTTAAAAGACTATTCCCTGGATTCGTGCATAGTAACTTTTTCAGAGTCTTGTTGTTTTTATAGGTAAAGCTAGGGGTGTGACCAACAATCATAGTTGTCTTAACATCAATGGTCAACACACCCCAGTTCTTATTAATAATATTCCTAATGGCTGTACTGTCATTAGTATATGTAGTAATGAATCTAAGTTTCTCCATAGAGTTAGTCTTACTTCTATAGTTATTATTAACACAATGGTTCTTGTGGTATTTATAAGACATTGTGCTTTCCAAATCCTGAGGTTCTCCTGTAACCTGAGATCTTATTTTCTTAACCAAAAAGGCATCATAGCCCCTATCAACAAAAATTCTCTCCATGTTATCCAATTCCATCTTACGATCCCTTTCATACCTATAAATCTTTAACAATCTATTAAATTGACTCCTTACTATGCCATTGAAAACATGGCGAGGATGCATACTATCAAACTGAAGTATAGCATTCTTCCAGCATTGTTTTCTGTAGAGGGTTGAAATCAATCTACCCCCTTGTAAACTCAAACTAACATCAAGAAAATTAACCGATTCATAAGAAACATCAAAAGTAAACCTAAGAAAATTATTAGTGGTTTCTAGATGTTTCATGAAAATCTCAAATTCTGTTGGAGTACCATTCCAGACAATCAGGACGTCGTCCACGAAACGTCTGTAAATCAGCAACTTGCTGAAGTCTTTATGAGTGAAGAGGAACTCTTTCTACCACTGATAAACTACTAGATTCGCAGAAGTGTTGGCACATGGGGTGCCCATAGCCACACTAGCTTGTTGTAGATACAGGTCATCCCCATATGCAAACACATTATGCGACAAGACCAAATCTAGTAACTGACAGATTAGAATTTCTTTGTTGCGATCTACATTAGGAAAACATTGGAACAACATTCTGATGGCATCAATGCCTTCATTATTAGGAATGCATGTGAATAAATCCTTCACATCCATAGTTATTAATAGGTGTTCTCCTTTCTGAAATTCCAAATTAGTATTGTCTAACAGATCTAAAAGTTCATAAGTGTCTTTCAAAATAGTGGAAATGTTATTTACAAATGGTCTCAATGTCTTTTCTAAAAATACTGAGACATTTTCTGTAACCCATTTTTCACCACTAACAATAGGTCACAAGGGAGGGGGATCTATGGCCTTGTGCATCTTAGGTAGGCCCTTAATGACTGGTGTTTTGGGATGTTCATTATAAAAGAAGTCATATAGCTCTTTCGTTATCTGACGGCACATCAACAAATCATAAAATGTGTCATTCACTTCTTTTACTATGTTGTTTAACTGCAAAGCGTCAATCTTTACATAAGTATTAATGTCACTAAGCATGTTAAACACAGAATCTCTATAGTCCTCAGTGTTCAACAATACTATGCCCCCTCCCTTATCAGCGGGTCTTAAGACCATTTGTAAATAACATTTCCACTATTTTGAAAGACACTTATGAACTTTTAGATCTGTTAGACAATACTAATTTGGAATTTCAGAAAGGAGAACAGCTATTAATAACTATGGATGTGAAGGATTTATTCACATGCATTCCTAATAATGAAGGCATTGATGCCATCAGAATGTTGTTCCAATGTTTTCCTAATGTAGATCGCAACAAAGAAATTCTAATCTGTCAGTTACTAGATTTGGTCTTGTCGCATAATGTGTTTGCATATGGGGATGACCTGTATCTACAACAAGCTAGTGTGGCTATGGGCACCCCATGTGCCAACACTTATGCGAACCTAGTAGTTTATCAGTGGGAGAAAGAGTTCCTCTTCACTCATAAAGACTTCAGCAAGGTGCTGATTTACAGACGTTTCGTGGACGACGTCCTGATTGGAATGGTACTCCAACAGAATTTGAGATTTTCATGAAACATCTAGAAACCACTAATAATTTTCTTAGGTTTACTTTTGATGTTTCTTATGAATCAGTTAATTTTCTTGATGTTAGTTTGAGTTTACAAGGGGGTAGATTGATTTCAACCCTCTACAGAAAACAATGCTGGAAGAATGCTATACTTCAGTTTGATAGTATGCATCCTCGCCATGTTTTCAATGGCATAGTAAGGAGTCAGTTTAATAGATTGTTAAAGATTTGTAGGCATGAAAGGGATCGTAAGATGGAATTGGATAACATGGAGAGAATTTTTGTTGATAGGGGCTATGATACCTTTTTGGTTAAGAAAATAAGATCTCAGGTTACAGGAGAACCTCAGGATTTGGAAAGCACAACATCTTATAAATATCACAAGAACCATTGTGTTAATAATAACTATAGAAGTAAGACTAACTCTATGGAGAAACTTAGATTCATTACTACATATACTAATGACAGTACAACCATTAGGAATATTATTAATAAGAACTGGGGTGTGTTGACCATTGATGTTAAGACAACTATGATTGTTGGTCACACCCCTAGCTTTACCTATAAAAACAACAAGACTCTGAAAAAGTTACTATGCAAGAATCCAGGGAATAGTCTTTTAAGCCATCCAGTAGCCCTGGGACAATTAGGCACGTTCCCATATGGGAAGTGTAACTATTGTCCACATATATCCACTGATTTTGAGTTTATACATCCAACATTAGGTATTTGTGTTAAACCAAGGTGCTATGCAACCTGTGAGATAACTGGATTGATATATTTAGCATCCTGCAATGAATGTCCTGCATTTTACATAGGACTTACGAAACGTAAACTTAAGCAGAGAATATATAATCACCTCTATGACATTAGGTGCAAGAACGAACTCAATGCACTAGCCAAACATGTTTCTGTGAATATTGGTCATGCCTTTTCTTTTAGGGTCCTACAGATTGTACATCCAGGGAATGGAGGTGGAGACTATATGAACTACTTGGAATGTAAAGAGTTAGAGTGGATTTTTAAACTAAAAGCACATCACTCACCAGGACTTAATATATATGTCTCTATCAGGTCTTTTTTGGCTTCACGCAGATAATGTATATATTTTATAAATTCAATGGTTAAATGAGAACCTTTTGATAAGATTTGTTATTTGGAGTTTTGATTATTGTTATTTATATATATATTTGTATGATTTCTGTAGTTTTAAATATGTGATTTATTTTATGAGAGGTTAAATAAATAGATATCAATTGCTTTAGGGTTATTTAATATATTCATAATTTTATATTTACAATGAATTCAATGTTCTTATTAATATCCTATAAGTATAAAATTGTTTATATTATAGTTTATATCTTGGTTTTTAAGATGTTGGTTTTTTAAACTTTTTGAACATATGAGTCAAATAAGAATATGTTTTAACACTTATACATACTGTGTAAAGATTCAAATTCTCAAGATATTAATTTTTCAACAAAACTGAATGCTTGAATGATGTCTTGTATATACAAGCTGTAAATGTTTGAACTTGAGCAAGGTTTCTTTCTTTTTCTGTTGAACAGTTAGTTAGTTAATTGCTGTATATAGATAGATTGATTAATTGACTTTACCTGCTCTAATTTGATATGGTTGAGTCATAGTAGTTATGTATAAAAACCTGTTAGTTCCCTTGGGATTTATGACCTGAGGAAGCGTATAATACGTGAAAGTGCTTGTCTTTATTAAAGTTTTATAATATCCTGTTACTTGGTGCCGTTTCTGTGGTGAGACTGAACGTGTTTTTTACTTATTACTTCTGAGTTGTGACGAGCAGTCTCGATTGGAAGGAGCAGTTTCTTTTGCCATGCCATTTTGTAAATATATCTATAATCTGTTGTGTCTAAGAATAAATTTTAGAATCTGCACACAGTTTATCAATTTGTGTGACTTTACTCCTTCCACATCTTATGTATCTATAAAAAGATTTCCTATCATGCTCAATATCTTTATACATATTTTCTTCAAATATTTCTTGATCTTGTATCACACTATGCTTAATCTGTTTGCCCAGCTTGTTTATTTCAGTTTTCAAAGTTGTAGTTCAACCTCTCTTCCATTTCTTATATTTTTTGTACCTCACCTTAATCAGATATCTTGTTCTTATGGAAATATATCCACCTGATGTTGAATGCCTAGATCCTGATGTTAAACATTTTTTTTTGCACTCAGTTTCTCTTTCAAAACTTTCTACATTCCATCTGCAGTTTTTCCACTGAGCACCTCACTCCAGTTAGTTTTACATAGTGACTGTTTTGTTTCTATATAATCTGTAATTAACCTTCTGTGCATTGGCTTAGATTTCAGTTTGGCAGAATTGTCTAGCAACAAATTAACCTTTATAACCCCATGATCACTGGACATCAATGGTGGTACAAGTTGACTTGAATATCTTTGGGAGCACAAACAATGTCTAATATGTTCCATCACCTGGTAGGTTTCTTTTATATAGTCTGAAGCAATTGTTGTTCCTGAATATATGCTGTGAATAATTTCCTCGCTAACATTGAATCAGTATTATTCCAGTCTATTTCTGGTAAATTTAAGTCCCCAGCTAATATTATTCTTCCCTCCTGTGTTTCATGCAAGAAATGTACTGTCATATTGATGTAATGATAATAAATTTCAATGACAATACTTAATTTATGCATATAAATAAATAAATAAATATGGACATGCTAACAAAGGATGAGATGGGGACATAAAGCTGCAGTGTAACAAATGGGAGTTAATGTGATATACATGTTAATAAAATGTTGAGTTGAGATAACAGTTAGCAAGGACAGTAGATACATTATGGGTTAAATCTATAGACTGCAGTTACTGCATATGAGATGTATATACAAGGAATTTATGTATACTAGCCTACACCACTGCTGTATTCTCCACTTCATCATATATACACAAGAAGAAATTAACCTTACAGTTGTTGCATTATGCATATCAGAAAGTGACATATTTGTGTAAATAACTATTATTGGCACGCACAGAAAATGGTTTATCACCTATAAACATGTAATAGACAAGCATACTTTATCTAGTCATGTAAATGCTAAATGGTAATATAATAAAACAACATACAAAAGTGATAAAATGACAACACAGATAAGATACCATTTCATGATTTCAAGTTTTCCATTGGTAAATGGCATGCATCTCATATATTGTTATACTGTGCATGCTTACAAGGAATTACAGGGAGCAGTAACATAACAGCAACTCCACATCACCAACACAAGAAAGTGTCATGACAGAGACCCAATCACACTTTCTGATGATCTTGTAGTATGCCATACAGAAAGAAATGTTTTATAGAAGTCCACATCTACCATTAAGCTGTACAGGGTGATGAAAATAATTGCTGTAATAAAGAAATGTTTGGATGAAGACATTCCATGCAGAACATAATTGTTTCAAAAATAAGTAATCCCTGTGAGCAATAAATGACATAATAAACATCCATGTCTTGTCAGTTTCAAACACATGCCAGGACAGATATCAGAAAGATGCATATCAGTCATGGATGCTACAGAAATAGGCATATTAGTTGTGTCATGAAGAACACCCTAGAAGGGCTTACAACACTTTCCTATAATAAGGGGTAGGTAAGACAATGCCTGAAAAAGGTGGCCCTCTGACTGTGCCTAAATTTTTTTCTATGTGTAAGCAACTGCTGTCTGCCACAGTCATCTGGCAAACAGATTTTACCAGATTCAAACCCTGCCTAAAATACTAGTATTGTAGTATTATTAGCTTATTCATTAAGCTAAGTGGATAGTGAGGTTGAGAGCAGATACTGGTCATGGGCTTAATGAATATGTCCCAATATGGCCTAAATTTAAATCTAGGCCACTTTTTAGATAGTGTATGGCAGTATTCACATTTTATGTAAGGTTGTATTTTACAAGTGGAATTCTGTTCTTTAATTTGTTGATTCATGAATTATTTATGTGTATTTTAGAAATATAGATGCTTGATCCTGATTTATGGCATTTATAATTTTAAATGTGAGTGATGCCTTAATTGGTGGATCATGTGGTTTGAGATGTGTGTATAAGAAAGGGGAATGATTTTAATTGATTTGTAAAGATATCTGAAGAAGTGGGGTTCACCTATGAAAGCACTTGTATTTTATTAAACATTTTAATACTGGAACCTGAAGCCATCTTTGAGTCCTGCTGTTTTATTTGGATTATTGGATTTGTTCTATATATAGGACTTGGTTACTCAGGAGCATCATTGGCAGTTTTGTGTTTTTTGCTGAATCTTTCCTATCTAGTTAAATAATCTAGAGGACATTGAATTAAACATACACCACAGTAAGAGTCTGACTACAAGTGAGACATACAGCATCTCTGAGGGGATGATATCACCACTACATTGAAGAAATACTGCTATGGTTAAAACTCAAATACAGTGATAGTGGATTATGTCTCTAGACAAAACATGTCACTTGAGTGGAATTTTTACGTATTGCAAGTGTGAGTGAAAGCATTCCAATGTGTTAGGAGCTTTACCCACACATGATATTCAGTGCTGTATTTGAACCACCTACCTAAATAGTTACACATTCTAGAGAACATTCTCCGAACTTCAAGTGCCATAAGAGAAGTCTGACTTCCATAGTGTCTGAGTGTATTTTAGAAAGAATGACCTCATCAGCATATTGCAGAGAAGATATTGTTGTGAAAGGTGGGATATGGGGATGAAGGAGCTATCTAGCAGTTTAAAACATTTCTCCAGAGTGGAAGTTGACGGACCACAGCTGTGTTGGACATATGCTCACCTGACATCATACCCTGCTCCATTACACTCACAAGACTCCCATGTTGAGTATCAAACCTCCTACCTATCTAGTTACATAGTCCAAAGAGCAGAGTATTACCCACAAGTGGCACATAAGTCTGATGCTTAAAGGAACAGAGTCTGCACTTTTGACAGGATGATCTCTTCATTGTGTTCCAGAGAGGATGTTTCTGTTAAAAGTGGAATAAGGGAGCTGTGCGCAAAATTAAATTTGTTCTCCACAGGGGAAGTGGACACACCACTAAATGCTACACACACACACACACACACACACACACACACACACACACACACACACACACACACACACACACACACACACACAGAAGTTTCCTACATTGAGCATGAAACCTCCTGTCTATCTGGTTACATAGTCTCAAAAATGCAATATTATTCACAAGCACTACATGAAAAGTCTGACTCTTAAGGGGAGCACATGCATATTTGATGGGATGAACTCATCAATGTGCTGCAGAAAGGATGTTTCTGTTAAAAGTGGGATAAGGGAGCTGCGCAAAGTTAAATTCATTCTTCTCAGGGGAAGTAGACACAACATCAAGCATTACTTACCTGTTCCAATACCCCCACACAGACAAGTTTCCCATGTACAATCTGGAGAGCACAGTATTATTCATTATTCATAAGTGCCACAGAAGAAGTGTGAATTTAATGATGTGAAAAAAGCACAGTTGATATATGTAAAAACTCATCCATTGTCTGGAATAGATGATATTGTGTATCACAAGTTTTGGGAAAAAATGCAGTTGTGTGCACAGGACAATGTATCAGCACTGTCATTGCCTCATGTAATGACATACTTTTCTACTAGGATTTATACACTGTACTTCATGTACATTGCATTACTGTGAGGGACATGTACCTCTTTAACAGTATGGGATGCCAAAGAAAATCACAGTTGTAAACCAGTGGATTATCAATTAAACATTCCTGCCACTTCATTCTGGTATGATTACATACTTGTCTTGTCTCATGCTACACAATATACATTGACAAGGCAAACAGACACTTCCTAAATAGGACAGTGCACTGCAAAGTAACAGTGACAGATTGAGTGAATAGGTTAACCAACACTGCAACACAGTTGCAAGTATAACCATTGGTGAGCAGACATACATTAATCGACTGAATTAATTGAGTCAACATCACTCTGAAATCTTGATAATTGGTTGTCAAAATTCAATACAGACATACAAAAGTTGTTCAACTTAAAAAAATTATTTGTCCTACTTTTTTGCACTCTCTGCCAGAAGAGCAGCACTGTCAGGCTCAATTGCACAATGGTAATTTATTAGTGCATGTGTAATCATATCTTGAGGCGCTGAACTTAGAATGAGAATTAGCAGTGCTCTATGGTGCTCTGTACCAACTTTTGTGCAAAGAAGCATTTCTGATGGAATAGAAAACATGTATGTGTTCAGGCCATGTTCAGGTATCAAGATTTACACACTTCTCATGACAGCTGCAGTTAGTCAATCTTTATATGTGTGCTAGCAGTATATTATAAAACACATAAGGGACCAAGCATATTATTGCTTTAGGAAACATGGCTTATGAAAACAGTTTTAAATAAAAGAGGTTTTTTTGAATGACACACAAGTGGTGGATAGTTGGTGACAGGAACACACAATTCAGACATGCTAACACATTAGTTCATGTTTCTTTTCTGCACATAGTTGTGTTGCTGTTTGTTTTATTAGTATAATTATTTTAAGCAAGATTTGCTCATGAGAGGATTCACAATAGGGAGCAACTACTTTAGTATAGCAGCAGGACAATGGTATGTTTAGAAAAGATGTAGCCAATATTTACACCCACAAGAGTCATACAAAATATTCAAAAACAGTTTGCCATACATTTGGATTCAAGCCTTGAGAGAAATGCAAGAGAAATATAATGACCTAAGTATTACCTAAACGCTCCACACAGGACTCCTACTTCACAAATTTCCCAAGTGACAGCAAATTGCAGAAAAGGAGAATGTATGTATTACTCTTGACAACTGTAAACTGTACATTCAACTCTTTAGCTTGTTCAAAAGTAGATTAGCCTGACTAAACATAGCTAAGCACAGCAGAGCAAAGGGCACCAGAATAATGCGGCTGAAGGCAAAAACTCACATGATTTTGCTATAAGCTGTGTACTTCCATTTATCCCAAGTTGTAGTTGGTACTCAGAGTCAGACATTGTGCAAATGCAAAGGAGGAATACTAATGACTCAGAAGGGAGAAGATGCAGAGATGGGGAGATGGAGGCAGGGGTCAAGTAACTTATGACAGAAACAGGATAATGGTGGCTCCTAACAATATGTAGGCAACAGCAACACATAAAATAGTGCACTAAAAACAGTCAGTAACACTTAACTAACACCCGGATTACAACCCTTGAAAGTAGTAAAAAAACTGCATATGCATGTGAGCATTATCTCATTATGCCAAAAAGAAATTATAGCTTTGCACTATTTAAATAAAATTCAAGGACAGTGACAATATACTGAAACAGAAGAGGTGAACAGAGGGAGACAGGCATATGGAGAGAGAAATAGCAAAAATATTTCTGTGGGACATGTGGGAGTATCTGTATGGTGTGTTACTCTTGCTTATTTCCTCATTATTACTCTGTCATGCTAAGTACAATAAAGTGCTTGATGTAGGGAGAGAGAAGGAGTAGGAGGTACAATTAATATTAACGCATAAGCAGGATAAGGACTGGCTTACTATGTCTCCCTGTTGGGGCTGCAGTGTTTTTGCAAATGATGTCTTGCTGCACTATTCAAATGGTATGTTAATGAGATGGTGTAAATGGACAGACATACAGATATTTACAGTTAATTTTATAATAGGAATATGAAATGTTATGAAATAATAATTTGACCTACAGCTGTAATGACACTCATGACAGTATGCAAATATAATAACTTACAAACAGGGGAATTATTTCAAACATGCCACATAGGAACTTCTAGTTCATTACATCCAGCAGCATAAGAGCTGTTGCAGTAATTATGTCACAGCACTGCCTTTTGTCTGTCTTTACTCTGTATTTCCATAATGCAGCAGATTTAAGCACATTTGCTTGATGGTAACCAGACTACTGCTCCTGAAATTAAAATATTCAGCTTTTGCCATAGGAAGTTAAACAGTGTCCACCTTCACTCAGCACTAGTGTGCTATGTCAACCTCTGTGCAAATGCTGAGGACAAAAATGAAGGCTTTTCCATGGGCAATTTCTGGCCACGTGTACTGTGTGTGATTCTATTTTCTGACCAGGTTAAATGTATGAAAAAGGGGTTGATAGGTTACTGGAGAAAATGGGTGGGCAAGTAGAGGGTAGGATACAGGGAAAACAATAAGGTCTCCACACCAGGGATGGGTGACAACAACAAAATAATGTTGCATCACCAACTGGACAAAATAAAATGTGTCAAGAAGATACATAGGTGCAGTGGAGTGCTATGTATGGAGCATAAATATTTTTTTGTGGGACAGGTGCCTATTTTCTTTATTTCCTATAGAGAGAGGAATGTAGGGAAGGGGATCAAGAATGTCAGGGTCAGGTTGGTAGGTTAGGTTAGGATGCAGGCACAGACATGCAGAACATGCATGATAGATAGGGATGGTGATGGACACAAATGCGTGGGAGACATTATTACTGGGGATAAATAGGGGACATCATAGGCACACATATCCAGCTTGAGAACAGTGAGAATGTAGTCCTCACCCTCAGAACTGTCATCATTGTCTCCAGGCTTAACTGCCTGTGTCAGTGAAGGACATTCATCATTTCTGTGATACTTTGGAGGACTTTTTTAACTCTGCCAATTCAGGCACTGAGACCTCTCTCCATTACATCCTCCACCATTCCTGTCAGCTCCTGCTGGGTGACAAAATCACCAACCCCACTTGTACTGCTCCAAAAGGGTACAGTTGCACCTGAAGCTGTGGTAGGGCTACCTGAGAAAGGTGGATCAAGTAGGTCAGGGTTGTGGGAGGCAATGCTGACAGGTTGTGGACTCAAAGTGCTGGGTGCTTGTGCTGACATCTGTGAAGGTATGATGGGCCAAGAGACAATGGTCGGTCTACCTCTCTGTGCTGTTGGTCATTTTGTCTTATCAAGGTATACAAACAGCAGAATGTTAAGAAATTATTAAAAAAAGAGATAGGGTGGGGGGGGAGGCAAAAAAACAGAATTAGATCCATGGCATGTCATATTATTCTATTATTTTCAATACTCCTTTTTCAATACATAAACAAATATGGTAATTGACTATTTTGCACCGTTGCCAGACACAGAAATGATTGGAAGGTATTAATGTGTCATGATGTAAACAAATCTCACTGCTAACATATGACATATAGTAGCCTTTATTTCTTATGCCATATAGGATATATGCATTCATGTGTAATAATTGTACTTAC